>NW_022687459.1:330758-352450 GCF_011630105.1 Anneissia japonica | reverse complement strand
ACATCATGATGTCAAATACCTAAGCACATTTAATTCTAAAAACGTCAATAACCTAAACACATTAGGCCTGGCCTAAACATGTTTAGCTTTTAAACGTGTCACCAAAAACGGGACAACATTGCGGGGAGCTTTGTGTTTAAATCCTCTACGCTGTTTTTACAGTGTATAAATTATTATATATTATGCTAATGCTTCAAGGTGACTGACAGGTATTAATATCTGAATAGTTTCAACCTATCTGTCACTTGTCACTTTCGTTTCCCATCTAATGTCACCAAGGTGTACCCTCGTTCACGTGACGTAAGTAATTATCCAGTGGAATGATTGCTTCTTAAACAGGGGCCTCTGTCGTTTACCTGACAACTAATATATAGGCCTACTGTCTATAGATATCATCCTGAAGGCGACACCTCTCACAACCGCATAGATAGATGCTCTTTTGCTTAGTCACTGGCAAAAAAAAAAGAACTTACAAGGGTCTAGGCGCTTATCAGGACTTCCCCCTTTTAATGTAATTTGAACAGTGCAAAGCGACTCTTTTACCTATAACCGATGGCATATAAACTGAGTCGGTTATGTAAGCTACACTCCATATACAGTAGCTGTTTCCGTGTATTACTCTGTAACATAACATAATCTTAAAATGAACTAGGATTTCTTAAATCGAGAGTATGGGGAAGATAGGCATATTGCGGCAATCGGGTTTGAGTTTTGTGGCAGTGCGCTTTTTATTATAACATCTTAGTACCTGACCTATAATTTAAGCAATTATTGTATCATTTTCACCATTTAAAGCGCTTATTACAGTAGTGTATGTGACGTCTTCATATGCACTTGAGCATATTAACTTTTCACCTAGATATAATATTCCTGAAAGGAGTCGTACTTTCGATCGCAAGAATGTTTACCACTCTCACCAGGCTCATATAGTGCATTGACACACGGCAGCAGTGATTATATAAAGCTAAATGTAAGCACGCAATATAAAGTCATACTTGACGAGGAATGAATAACACCTGTTGAAAGACAGACCAGTTGCCGCATAAAGTCATCTTTACAATGTTGGCCGGCACAAAAATGGTTGATCATAAGATTTTAACTGGGGCCTTTTAATTTTATTAACATTTAAATGTTAATCCAGAAGGTTTGCCGAAAAACAGCTGCTGCGAGCAAGATACATGTAGGTAGGTCTACTGGATGGCGTTATTAAAGAGGGTTTGCAGCACCGTATTGTCCAGTACGTATGCATGCCATAAAATCGAGTTGACGTCATTATTCTAAGCGTTTCTTCAGGCTATCAGGCACGCCAGAATCACAAGCCAAGTTTACGCTACTTTTATAAAGGTTGTTCCGCACATTCGTATTAGAAAATATGAAAGTAAGCGTCACTGAAATTCTTTTCATATTGTCTGAAGGATGAAATCAACTTGATAACACAGCAATCGGGCGTGTCAGTTAAGCTCTATCCAAGTGACACTGTCATGTTTATGTGACAGAGTGCATGATATATCCATATATGGGAATGATGATGTTATCACACCCATAATGATCATGATGGTTTCATACTACACCCTAATATGCGACAAATCACATTGTATATTTAGGTTTATACACAGTATAACCCAAATAAAAGGGTCAACTTTGGGACCACTGAGTTGGATATTTATATAATTACACTTCGTATTTTTGCTTGATTGGCAGCAAAACAAAAAAAAAAGTTTACACTCAATAAAATGTTCCAAAGAAAGAGGAGCAGATGGGAAACCAATGATTTTTCCTGGCTTTGAAAAGCATTGTTACGAGCGCGATATTCTGTATAGAAAATCTTCACACCTAATAAGCTTTTGTACGCCAGATAAGAGTTAGGCCATTTTTAATTTAGTAGATTTGCAAAGAAAATGTCTCTAGATGATGTGACCCCGAGTCTGCTATGAGATTTCTGATTACTTAAGCCGGGCACACATAGCAGTTGATAATTAAAATAAAGATGGTTTGAATATGATAAACATTAAGATTGACCCGTAATACATAAACGTCAATAGGAATTGAACATTGGCGCTATATAATGCCTGACGAATGCCTGACTATCGATCGATCTCGCTATTTTTGACTTCATTATTCGCAGATGCGTCCGGATATTTGTAAAAATGTTTGCTTTCAATATTGTATGTGAGTTGTGTTACAAGAATAGCTGATATTGAATACTCAAGTTTTAGTAGACATAAGAAGACAAGCTTCTCTCTCAGAAGCCATCGTGCTATTTATTACCCAAGTTATACTTCAAAAATTCGATGTATAGGCCTAATATAATTAGGTAGAAACTAGGGATTTATTGGTATCAAGTAGATAATATCAGAGTAAATAGCAATGGTTCCCATATGATGAAAGTCTGCAGTGTATTGACAATAAAATCAAGTTGAAGGGCATATTCCCTCTGTCGCTTCCTGATACTACATTTCCCAGGATCATTTGCAGCAAATCAATGAACTTTTCTCTAAAGCTCTATCCACACTATCAAATTTTCTTTGACAAAAAAATGTGACATGCCCATATATCTGTCTCTTATACACATCTAGATGTGTATAAGAGACAGGCATCAGCGTGTAGCGATCGTATGGAAACCTAGCTTATGAGCGCTTGCCTTATGCATCTTTGACTTTACTGTTTTGTTTCTTATTCAAAACACCGACATGCCTCGCTCACTCACTCACTCACTCATGAAGTCCATCTCTTCCATGACAACGGAACAAGCATAGCTGCTCTAATGTATGCCTTGGCTTTTGGCATGGCAAGCAATGAACATTCATTAGTAATCACCCCTTTGCTAGGCGTTAACGTCCGTCAGGTATTTACGACGTTTTAACTCAACACGATTTCCAGAAAAGTGAAACGATGACATATATATGTGACATTAAAACGCCCATAAACAAAGTACAATTTTATTCGTAGTCACACAGCCAAAATACACGGGACGGGAAGGTGCGAGTTTACTTTTCCATTAGCGTTCAGGGTCTGTGCCAGAGGTACGTCCGCGTTGGCCTACTTACCGTTGAGTTTACTGTCTGGTGTTAACGGTTAACAAATCATTTACTGTGTGCTGAAGGTGTCATGTGGTGACGAATGATGGACTATCTTGAGTTGATAAATGTCGGGAATACATTTATCCCTTCATCTGATGAAGCATTTTGACCTCTCCGTACCAGCGCGCGGCGGAATAAATGGTGGGGGAGAAGCAGCCGGCCCGCCCCACCCCTAAAATTTTCAAAATAATTTAAAAAAAAAGTGGAGAGAGAAAAGAAAAGTATTCAAAGTTAATTCTGAGAGTGCAATTTCCGGCCATCTATAGGTGCCATAATCATATATTTCTTACCTCAGCCGCAACCATGGTGGGCCTGAGGTGCGCTAGACCCTCTGTCTGTGAAAATCTCACCCTGGCCCCTTTCTATTTTGAATTCCTGGATCCTCCACTGTGTTCCTTTTGATTCAGAATGGTTCCATTAAGCCACGCCCTCACTGCGCTGTACGACCGACGCGTCGGCCAACGAATCCATCTCCGCTTTGAGAGCGCTTGATGACGCGACGCCGTCTGCTGATTGTCGGTGGATGTCAGTGAGCGGATCGTCAATAAAACGATTAGTGTTTTGCGAGCGCCGTCGCGTTACGTTCTCCGTAGCATCGCGTCGGCCGACCACCGTCGGCCTCAGTGAGTGCCCACCTTTAGACACGCACAAGATGACTGCAGTTAAGCCGGGCATACACTTTATCAGCTAAAAATATTGTGATCGTCGTTTGTGACAACGCGACGTCGCCTGTTGATTGTCGGTGTGGCATTCTGAGCGAATCGTCGTATAAAACGATACATCGAGTGCCCCTCATCACCGTCGGCCGACACAGCTGTACTCAACTTCAGATATACACTTTAAATAGAATAAAAAGCAGTTGGCAGGCACTATCTTAATAGAGCTGATTTGGATTGTAATATACCTCGCATATCTAATTGTAGGCATATTACGCACATTAAAATATTTTCACTAGAGAGAATGACATTTAATGTTTTGCAAATGTAACAAAACATTTTGGAAGTCATAATTGTATCTGATTATATTTATAGGAAATTATTATATTATTTTGATTTGACCACTTCAACAATTCAATAAGATGCAAGACTTTGATATGGAGTGGGCATCCACCCTAGGGTGCCACCTATCGACAGTCGGATGCCTAGCACAAATGGTCGCGTTCCTTTATTTACATTCAGTCGTATTTAAAAACATTATTTTAACTAGTATTAATTTATAACCGTCCATATAAATTACCAAGGGATCGATTTTATAGTGAATACAATTTATCCACTAAAAAGCGCCCCGTAGAAACCAACGAACTCACCTAACTCTGACATAGTCTACAGATGTTTTAATGATGAATTTAGTTGATGTTGTTGACATTTTGATTTGAACTATTATAAGGCCACGTTGTGTTGGATTGATGACGTTTGCTTGTGATTCGTAACATAAGATCCCAAGTTCTGCGAACGAGAAAAAAACAAAAAACAAAAAAAAACAGTAAACAAATTTATGATTTTATCATTTACGTGGGCCTTGTCTCTTAAACCTCATGACAAATGAGCATGACTTCTTATAATAGTATATCACACGTGTTTAAACCATTCCTATTGCAGCACAGGCTCTGGAAAACATAGGCTTTACGGTTTCCATCAAAGCTGCACAAAATTTAGGAAGGATGGAATATTAAGAAACGCTTGAAGCAGCCAAGCCAAGAAATTCCGTAATTAGGTAAGTTTTAGCTGATTAACAATTACCGACTTTATAATGAGGCAGACTCTAATGACAGGACAGTATATAGCAGTAATTTTAACGAAAAATTACAAAACATTATTTTTATTATCATCAAGACGTGTACTACAGCGTCGTTGACAGTTGTACGGCCTGTCCGTTGGCCGGCGAATCTATCTTCGATCTCTGTGAGCGATTGATGACGTAACGCCGCAAACTATATAAGCGGATCGTCATTAAAAACGGTTCGTTGCGCGCGTCTCGTCGCGTTGCATTCGTTATGGAATTTCGTCGACTATGGGCAATGTGTATCCGACTTAACGTCGATAAATATTTATTCACAATTTTAAAATAATTTCCGCCAATCTATCATTTCTCATGATATATTTTCTTTTAAATGCAACATTGGTAAACATATGCATGTTTAATAACCATTCACATTTGCCGTATCGCGGAAAGAAAGATTAAATTACAGATGTATAAACAATTTTTTTATTTTTATGCTCATAAATTTCCATTGTGAACAGGGGCTCTCAATCTGTATTGACGTTTGTTACAGACCTCTGCGGTATGTTTGTATGTACGTAATTTAAATTTATATCGGTAGGCCTAGGCTATATCTTACAGTGATTATCGATTGCTTTACTTAAGTTCGCAACAATATTTGCAATAATGGTTACGTTTTCCATCCTGGATTGCCAAAGACTTGAAGTAAGATGTATGATGGAAATTAGCAGCCATCTAAAATAATACAAAAATATTCATGGCTTATGTTATGTCCGTTAATTCGTGAGAAAGCGGGTTTGAACTAGCAAATAGGTTTATTCATCAACAACCTACGAGATCCTAAATCGTCTCTTGTTGTGACAGAACAAGAATTTATAAACCAATTTCCGACGTATGCTGAATTCCTACTTTATCATTGGTTTTGGGTCTGCTTAATATCATAAACAAGTATGTAGTGTATTCTGCGGCGATCAATATAAATCTTTCACGTAATTGACACTTTAAAGTGAATGATAAATGCCAGTGTGTTGGTTTGTAAAACTACAATGTCGTCGCTTTAAGTGACTGATAAATATAATTCTATGTAAATGATAATTGGAATGGTTGGAATATATTATGTAATAGGGTACGGTAGTTCGTTAGTCCAAATACTTGTTTCCAGTGCGGTCCCTCTGGTGATGAATTTGATAGTACACCGGGAGACAATCCCTCACTCTTTTCCGATGAGTGTACGGCGTTCTGTAACGTGCACATGGGCCATATTACACACGAACCAACGGCTTAAACGTTTCATTCGAAAGACGCGCTATCGGTGTGCTATCGTAACTTGTATTTCTGTCAAGTTCAAGTTCAAAAGAAAATTTATTTCTCAAAAATAATAATACAAATATAATAATTATCCTTGCGAACCGGGGACCTACAGATCTCCAAAGTTCATCGAATACACGGGAATACCACCAGTTTAGCCGACTGAGCTTAGCTATTCTCTCAAATCTAAAACACGATGGCACTCTGTCCGATTTTCTGAACAATGTCGTATGTCTATCATTGGCTGCCAACATATAATGATTTATATGATTTTCTAATATAATATTGTAATCAAGTTATACCTGCTTTCCGTTTTTTTAATTTGTCTTCTTGGCAAATAAATAAATGAATAATCGAAACTAAATCAACGCGATTGGTTAGCCATGAACCAAAAAAATACGTAGACTACCACCCATTACGGACAGTGTTATAAACGTAATTTTGGTAGATTTACGATACGCTTTATACCAAATAAATATATGAATAGGCCTAATCGAAAGTAATCAACGCGATTGGTTAGCTATGAACCGCAAAAATACGTTGGCTACTGCCTATTACGGACAGTGTTATAAACGTAATTTTGGTAGATTTACGGTGTATAGCGCTTTATATACCGAAACAGTCTTAAAGCACACGAGGTGTGGACTAGCTCTTACAGTAACCTGTTTCTCTCTTAAGTGCCTTACTCTCGACTGTCCACCCATAACTAACGAAATCAACACTATAAATGCCGTAGACGCGCAGGGCCTCTACTGATGATGAGTTTATATAGAGGCTAGTCTGATTATTCATGCGACACATTCTCAATGTGTTTTCACCCGAAAGAGGCCTATCCAGTAGTATTTACATAAATGCACTACCATGATCATAGTATTTACATAAATGCACTACCATGATCATAGTATTTACATAAATGCACTACCATGATCATAGTATTTACATAAATGCACTACCATGATCATAGTATTTACATAAATGCACTACCATGATCATAGTATTTACATAAATGCACTACCATGATCATAGTATTTACATAAATGCACTACCATGATCATAGTATTTACATAAATGCACTACCATGATCATAGTATTTACATAAATGCACTACCATGATCATAGTATTTACATAAATGCACTACCATGATCATAGTATTTACATAAATGCACTACCATGATCATAGTATTTACATAAATGCACTACCATGATCATAGTATTTACATAAATGCACTACCATGATCATAGTATTTACATAAATGCACTACCATGATCATAGTATTTACATAAATGCACTACCATGATCATAGTATTTACATAAATGCACTACCATGATTCAGAAACACTGAACACAAAAAACATTAAAATAGAAAAACATGAATTAAAACGTACGGAAGTCTTCCATGGATAACCCAAAAAAGCCGGTAAATATCGTTCCAGCTTTTTTCCATTGGGGTCCATATGTACAATGAAAAAAATAACATTGATGACGTCAGCTCGTTAGCTAAAGAACTGCTGCAAGGTAAACGATTTATACAGTCTGAGACAATCGATGCATTTCATATCAGAATATCATTATTAATAGGCCCTAATCCATTGTAAATTAATTTTGCATGACGTGTTAGCGTCAGTAGACAACGAATGACTAAAATATGCACCAAGCAACCGCCTGAGGGTATCGTCAGTATAATAACAGGTAATATTTTCCAACAGCCAGAACATTTGACTTGCACATTTGCAGAACACACGGACTGACTTTGTTGGGCATTGGGGAAGCAGTTCATCAAACACAATAAAATTGTGTGTTTTTTTTAAACTCTGATATAAAATATGAATACCGGGTATTATATACCGTATCTCAAGAGAAACAAAAATACCGTTTCCTTAAACAATGTATAAAAATTCAAGTAAAATAAGGGCAATCTTTGACTGCAAATATGCTTGAATTGCGTAACTGTCCCGACGTAATCGGGAAGGCTACCCGATTCGACCGACCATTTAGCGTCGCCGAAAGCTGACGGCGATAGCCGCGTAGCAGACTTTCTGAAACCTAGGCTTTACGCTTCTGTCTCCTGGCCTAAAAGCATCAAGAGCAATGAATTATCTTGTGCAAATGAATGTAAAAAGTAAGTCGGTGCCTCGCATTCATTTGTGACAGATTTAAAATGCATAAATGCGTAACAAACTTAAGACCTTATAGAATTAAAATGGATAGTGACGTGTGATTGAAATAGAACATTATATCAACGCAGAAATACGGCACGCGTCCATGTGTCTGATACATGCACGCGAAGTCGATAATACGTAGCAAACGATAAACTTCGGAAAATCAACACTATCGAACGAATGCGTTGAATAAAACTAGATGAGAGGCACTGTTTCAGGAAATACTAAATAGAAGGCAAGAGTAAATGAGTGAGGCAATCAAAAACGATATTTCAGTGGTAACAAGTATTTCTCATCGGAGAACACATGGAATAATGTGTCAATACAAACGCCTAATTTTTCCCCCCAAAACTCTTATAGAGAAGAAACATGCTTAGGGGCCTATATGCGTACATAATATTCCCACATAAGAGTTTTGGAACGGATCGTCGTCATTTTGCAGTACGTAATTCCCCCACGAGTGTTGGTCGCTAAAGATAATTCTATAAGTGACTTAGTAGGCTAAAAATTGTTTATTTATAGTACAGTCAGCTGTAAGAAAGATACGTTGATCGATGTTAATGTTTTTGACCTTTTCGACTTTCAAGATCATTTACAATTTTAAAATCAGTATACTGTTGGTTAAAATTAAAACTTTGTGTGCTGAACCTTGGAGACCTTAGGATACCTGGTTCTATTCCATCAACCTCCACACTCAATCATGTTTCCGAACAGACGTAAAAGCCGTTGGTCCCTTGTGCAGTAATGGGCTTATTCTCACCTCTGTGTACTGCTCAGACATAACCAAGGGTAACGCTCCACTGTGGGTGCTACATGGGTGCCTCTCTCAACCCACCCAGCCCAGTGCCCTGGATAATGCCATTAGTTTATTTTCCACTTTACAATTTAAAATTATGCAGTTAAACCAGGGACGTAGCAAGGATTTTGAAAGGGGGGAGCCGTTATGCGAGATACATATGACCCCGGCGGGGTCCAGAGGGACGAACCCCCCCCCCCCCCCCTGTGAAGTAGCGCACTCTGAACGTTTTAAGGACTGTTTTGAGAGGGTAAAGTGAAAATTGTATTAGACACATCATAAATAATATTAGTAGGCCCAGCAATAATTATAGTAAATCAACAGAATCCAGGAAATAGAAAGAGAGGTGTCCCAGGGAGGGATTTTCACAGACTGAGGGGCTGAGGTAAGAAAATTTATGATTAGGGCACCTCTAGATGGCCGGAAATTACACTTTCATACTTAAATTTGAATATATTTTCCTTTTTTTTTTCTCAAAAAAAAAAAAAAATCTTATCTAAAATAGTCATAATCACGAAAAAGGGGCATGAAAAACCAGATCACATTCTAAAAACAAATTTATGCCCCCTCTCCTCAGTAGTCACAAGACATACTCTGAGTCAGGTGCAGTTTAATGTCATACCCAGAAGGGCGCAGATCTGTTTTGTAAGGTTGAGGGGGAGGACATTTTGTGAGTCGGCACCTACCTCAGACTTACCATGATTGGAGCTGAGGAGCGAAAATGTGAGGAAATAGTACCTCTAGATGGCCAGAAACAAAACTTTTAGTAAAATTCATTATCATCACATCACCGTTACAGGTAGTCCAAATGAAGCGCCAAAAAAAATCTCATGGTCTTTTTCATCAGGGATTTTCTGCACCCAAAAATATCTTATTAATGTGTGTGATATACCATAGAAAACAAGCTTAAAAACATTGTCTTTGAGTATGTTCTTTACATACTTCAAAACCGAGGTGAGAAAATTTGAGGAAATAGTACCTCTAGATGGCCGGAAATCACACTTTCACGTAGTAAAATTCATCATCATCACATCACTATTACATAGTCAAAATGAAACGCCAACAAATTTCTCATGTACTTTATCAGGGATCTCTTGATATCCAGGACAACTTGACCTAAATATAATTTACTATAAAAGCTTTAACTATAATATTATCATCAACAAATCACAACTTTATTTTTCGCCTTTAGCACAATTTCCTTCACATTTTAATATTATTAATATTACTATCAATCATCATCATCATCATCATCATCATCATCATCATCATCATCATCATCATCATCATCATCACCATTATTATTATTATTAATATTATTATTATTGTTACTATTATTACTACTATTATTATTATTATTATAATTATTATTATTATTATTATTATTACTAATAGTATAGTATTATTAATCAATAGGCCCTACTTTAAAAAAGTTTGCAAAAGGATAAAAACCAAACTGAACCATACGGTACAGTATCACATTTCTGTATCTTAAAAGACTTGGCCTGGGATTTATTGATTTTTAAAAATCACGCTTAGACATGTGTTAAAATTATAGTAGGCCAATCCTATGTAAAACTAGTACTGATGCATTTTTACGTATTTTAGAAGTATTTATTTTGAGTGGTCCCAGGAAATAATTTGAATTGGCTCAAAAAAAGCTTTAAAAATTTTTGTGTACAAAGGGGGGAGCCGCGGCTCCCACGGCTCCCCCTGGATACGCCCATGAGTTAAACCCTTTCTATTACTTTTTTTTACTACGCCTAATATATCGTATGTGAATTTGAAACTCCTGATAAGAAACCCAGATAATTCGGCTCAAATTAATGAAAAATATATTTAAATAAATTAGCTAATAGACAAACTCAACTTTAAATCTAGGTCTTAAGAAAATTCCTAAATTGCAAATTTAGGCCTTTAACATTATAGGAAAGCGGAAGAAAAAAAAATACTTGGAAAGGCTTTCCACTATGTTTTTGCGTATTTCAACAACGAGTTCTTAACACTGACAAAAGCAATGTCCCTAAACGTTGTTTTTTATGTCTGATAATCCTTTGAAAGGAAACGCAGTACTTGTCGTTGTACCCCGTTTCCTTGCCACAATTTGAAAGATTTATGCTGAAAATAATAAAAGATCTGAGGTTAAAATTACCGGTGTGTAATAATGTCTGCAGTTGGCAACGTAATTTAAATATAACACATTAATCAAATTCAGCGTGTATTTTAAATATTATAGACGCATTTGTTTCCAGTTACTTGAAAACTTGTAATTTGTGGATAATTAATTCGATTATACATCTTGTGTCACTCGGAGCAAACATAAATCTCGAACCGGTTATTGTAAAGGCTAAACGATTGTATTTTACTTCGTATAATTATAGTAATAAATGATGATAATAAAGATTACCTGGTATTAATTAATTTATTATTTCGATGTGTATTTGCGTCAGGAAAATATCATAGGAGTGATGTTTTGCCTTACATGACGTGTTATCGTACCGAATAGTCAATAGGTTCCCAAGTACTCCTATGATATTTTCCTGACGCTCAAACACACATCGAAATAGCATTTGCAGTACCCGCTGCTAATTGGGGATTGGATTGAACACTAGTCACAAAGCGCAAGCTCGGCGGTCTAGTGTTTATGATAGTTATCTGGCCGAGGTCGTGGGTTCGAATCTCATCCGGATCACTTGCGATTATGATAATGTTTATGTTGATTTTTATAAGAATGATAATGGTGATGTTGATGGTGGTGATGCCGGTATGATGACGATTATGATAATGTTGTTAATGATGTTACAAATATAAAAATCAGAGTGATTGAAAGAAGACTGTCTACATATTCATATACAGTGTTTATTTAACCATTTTGCTTCTAGGATCTTAATGCCGTCTTTGACATTTTCTTTCAATGTATAATAATTATACACAATTATTAGGACGCCGTACTCTGAAGATTTAATGTATGTGGCCAATTAGCTAAAGAATGCGAGTTTTCGCTTTTAGTTACATCGTACGAAATCGGTCCCTGGAAAGATTATAATAAAGTGTTGGAAGTGCTGAGTAGTGTGACGTCCCTTAGTCGTTAATATTAATCTGTTTCAATATTATAATAAAGCCTGAGCAACCGCATACGGATTCCAGGCGACTTACCTTACTTAAAAGAAACTCGAGTCGACGACAAGTTATACGCGACTGAAAAATGAAAAAGTAGTGCCCTTTGCCGCTAGGGGGCGTTATCTAAAGCAAGTGATCGACTTGAATCATTTTTGGAATTCGAAAATCGTAGGCTAGAACTCAGGCCTGCTAGAACTATGATAATAAATCTTTCAAGATATTCAGCATTTGATAGTAGAATGATGATTTATATTCTATCGACGCATTTCAATTACTTCTGACGATTATTAAAATCGTGAAAGTCCAAACATACAAAAAGTAGAGTAGACAGCAGAACTAGTAGAACTAATCACGTAGTGTCTTGGTATTAGTGAGTTTTCGATTATGCGACGATGTTGACGTCACGAAGATGTACGCACGCAAACGAGCTTTTGTTGTCTTCTGAATTCTATGATTTTAGGTGAATCTTGTGTGGTGGGAAACAACACTCCCAGAAATATCGCGATCGAGAGACTCCGTCCTAGGGCGACTAGGACAGGAAGACGGGTGGTGTGTGGTTCCGTGCTCATCAGAGCGTGAAGACAACATGCTTAATCCGAATAGTGTCCGACGGATCCCCGTCCTCTTACGTAAAGTACCCATTCCATTGCGATCGAAGGATTCCTATAGTAATCCTATCATTGTTGATGATATATGTCTAGGCCTACATAAAACACACCTATACTATACAACTTCAAAAGTAATTAATCTCAAATAATAAGACTTACTTCCATTAAACTTTAATTACTATTTTTTGTTAAAGAATAGAAACTACTTTAGTGACTCGTTGAGCAAGAGGTATTGTGTGTTGGTACTGACAAGGCTCTTTAAATTTGGTGGTCTTATTTGTTATTTGCTATTTTATGTTCCTGTCGTATTTACCTTGATTATGTCAAGGGGTCGAGTGTTGTAACCTATTTCACACTTATTTTAGAATGTTCATTATTTCTTCACTAATCTTCATTTAAAAATTCGAATATAAAATCGTACTTAAGGTAAAAAAATTATAATTATTGTAATCAAATCTAATTGTATATTTGTCCTTTTATTAATTAAAATATTTACTGTATAAACTTCAAATTAAAAATTAAACCATACTTTTCGTAAAATAATTATATTTTTCTAAGTATTTCTAAATTCAATTATAATATATTTCAAATTTGTTTAAATTCATTCAAATATTGTAAAAAAAATCCAAAAATATTTCTTCTTGTTATTCGTAAATTGTTTGCTTTATATTTAATTCATGGGCCATTTGTTAGAACTAATTTTTTTATGAAAATGTTATTCATGTAAAATATGTTTGTAAATAATAAATAAATAAATATCATATACAAGAATACAAAGGTAGAAAGAATTATGCGACGATGATGGCGTAATGACGTCACGACGATGTACGCACGCAAACTGAGCATTTGTTGTCTTCTGAATTCTATGATTTTAGCTGAATCTTGTGTGCAAGGAAACAACAGCCCCAGAAATATAGCGATCGAGAGACTCCGTCCTAAGGCGGCATTGTCATTGCGATCGAAGGATTCCTATAGTAATCCTATCAATGTTGATGATATGTCTAGGCCTACATAAAACACACCTATACTATACAACTTCAAAAGTAATTAATCTCAAATAATAAGACATACTTCCATTAAAATTTGATTACTATTTTCGTTAAAGAATAGAAACTACTTTAGTGACTCGTTGAGCAAGAGGACCTTTCTAAGTATTGTTTGTTGGTACTGACAAGGCTCTTCAAATTTGGTGGTCTTATTTGTTACTTACTATTTTATGTTCCTGTCGTATTTAACTTTAATGCGTCAAGGGGTCGAGTGTCGTAACCTATTTCACACTTATTGTAGAATGTTCATTATATCTATACAAGGATACAAAGGTACAAAGAAGAAATTATTAATCGCATAACTTGGAAATTACATGGCTGACTATAACATTGTATAACACATACTAATAATAATTTAAGTGTGTATTGAATTTCGCAGCAATGGTTTAAATATAAACCGATTCAATTAAAAATTGATCAGAGCTAAATGAGCTTCTTTGGCGTTTCATAAGGTTTAAGTGAATTGACAGGAACTGGCCACTATTGGAACCTACCACAAAATGCCGAGGTTTGGTTCGAAGGGCTTACTGCTCATTACCCTACGTTCAGTAATGGGACTACCTTTACCTTCCTCATTCATTAGCTGAAGCGTGTAGAGGCCTTTCTATAGTGCATAATGTGCTAGGTATAATATAAAACCACATTTTAAATTTTCTGATGTGGATGGCAAAATGTAGGTCGCACCGCTGAGAGACGCTACGGGAAACTCAAAACATAATTTCTACACGGAAATGCAAATACTTGTTGTTAACGTTAATGCGATCTAAATTCGAATTGGATCGATTCACAACAGATATTGTGCACTAGAGAGTATAGCCATGTGATCGTCAAAAAGTTATTGCTACCTGTAAAGTGGCATTGTGCGGCTTATTGCTAATTATGAACGGATACAAGGTCTGTAAAAAAAACATACTGACAAGCACATATCACCAAGCTGGACGTCAGCAATCCTTACCATAGCAACATAGATTGAAATCGGAATTGCTGTTTTGTCTCGTCTAGGTTAATTTCACCTAAACGACGATTCATGTCATTTCCCCCTTTTTTTAAAAAGTTACTTTTCTCACAAGTTCAATTTATCATTGCATTATGCAACATCATGAACGATCCATATTTTAGTTTCCGTAGTCAGTGGCACCGTTTGCATCATACCCACATCGTGACACGTGGTCAGGACGTTTCAGGGAACAGTGTCAGCGTAGTACCCACGGCAAACGTAATCATCTTCGAAATAATAACGATCATAACCACCATAACGATCATTCCACCATCACAACCATAACCACCATCACAACCATAACCACCATTACGTTCATAATCACCATCACAATCGTAACACTATCACGATAATAACCACAATCACGATCAAAACTACCATCACGATCATAACCACCATCACGATCATAACCACCATCACGATCACAACTACCATCACGACCAACCACCGTCACTATCGTAACCACCATCACGTTCATAACCACCATCACGTTCATAGCCACCATAACGATCATAACCACCATCACAATCGTAACCACCATCACAATCGTAACCACCATCACGATCGTAACCCCCATCACGATCATAACCACCGTCACGATCATAACCACCATCACGATCACAACTACCATCACGATCATAACTACCATCACGATCACAACTACCATCACGACCAACCACCGTCATGATTATAACTACCATCACGATCATAACCACCATTACGTTCATAACCACTATCACGACCAACCACCGTCACGATCATAACTACCATCACGATCATAACTACCATCACGATCACAACCACCATCACGATCACAACTACCATCACGACCAACCACCGTCATGATTGTAACTACCATCACGATCATAACCACCATTACGTTCATAACCACCATCACGACGATCATAACCAACCATCACGACCTAGTTTATCAATAATTATCACCACCATCGTCGTCTTCACAATCATCGTCATTCATCATAATCAATCATCATCGTAGTCATCGTCATCACCATCATCGTCATCATCATCATTATCATCATTTTGTTACTTACACACAGATCCGTCTTGTTTAAAATGCTTAAGAATTGAAACCTCTTATAACGTGTATAAGTTGAAAATTATTATTGTAACCGCAGAGAGTAAAATAAATGGCCAACAAACGGATTCGAATTTCCAGCGGAAGTCCAAACAGGCTTGAGACGATTTAGATTCTGAAAAAGGCACATGGGATACAAATCACCGTTACCATTACGGCAAAGATACAAGTAGCAAAAACAACGAATTCTTTCAAAAGGAACATAAAAATGTTATGCCATAAAATGTCTAAAAATAGCCACAAAATCAATAAATAACACGCGTACTCATCAAATAATATAGACGTTGAGTAATATTAAATATTAGATTAAATTTTCTATTACACATACACGTAACTTTTATAATGTTATATTAAAATGCTTGCGGTGCACCACGTAAATAGTTCTGAAAAAGAACTGTTGTTTTGTTGAGAATTTCTGGAGAATAATATCTGCACTGAATTCAAACAGAGAAATACTTATGATTGAATAGTGGGATTTGCTGCTTATTGGTGAAAAACTATGCGCATAATTTTATGTAATTGTTTCTATTAATTAGAAAACCATGGTGAATAGGCCTGTTGTTTTGTTTTGTTTTTTGGTGTTTTTTTGTTTTTTTCGCTTTTTAAAGCATGTCATAAAAAGGAGATTCAGTCTGATCCCACAGACAATATGGATTCGGACATTTTTGTTGCTAAAAACATAACGGAAATCTCGCAAGACACTCTACTGAATATGTCTAATAAATGTCGTATCTCTTGTCGATCACTCTGACTAGAATTAATAAATGATGGCCTTAGTAATCCACTGCCAAGCGATGTAATTATTCATTATAATTTGGTATTATGGTAGGCCTACCTTACGTCATTTAGTGTGCATAAACAGCTATTGCAGTCAAAACCGAATCTCTGATGATGTAACACTAACCACCATTTATATCATTGATATTAATAATCCAAGAGATAATCCGGAAAATGGTGCAAAGTCTTCGGTTTTTACGAGGGACGAAAACACCCCTCGTAACGCGCGTCTCGCTCGGCATCCTCGCCGCAAAGTAGAAATTATATAATTAACATCATTATTATGTAAGTTGTACTAATGAAGATTCAAGAAATAATTCTATTACCTACTCCAATATTTAGCGCTCGCCTTGTTCCTTTGTTGATGTAGCCTATATACCTTATTCTTTTTAAATAATTGAACGCACGCGTTTCTATGACGTTACTTTCGAAAATAATACGAAATTTGTTAAAACACATCGTAACTGATTCTTATCAAAAATAGCTCTAAAGATACAGGTCGAAACCCGAAGCTCTGGGCTCACCAGAGTGCCTGACTGTGCAAGTCTGTGGGGAGGGGGTTCCCACTCCTCCCGCACAACAGTCTGGTTTACCTTCCCAGCATGTGCTGGTACCCATTTACACTTCTGGAGAGAGACAAACGTAGATAAAGTGTCTTGCCAGAGGACACAAGCAACTTGCACACAAGAACCCCCAACCTCAAGGTCGTTGTGCCAACCGCTTGTACAATTAAAAATAGTTCTATAAGCTTATGAATAAATATAGGCCTGAATCATAATAACTAGGCCTATCTGTATGAATATTTCTTACCAATCAGTCTGACTTTAATATTCAGCAACAAATCCAGCGCTCTATCATCTCCTTAGGAGGTCAATGACAACAAACGGCATTTGCAGAAGTTTCAAAATTTTTCAGCAAAAGAAAAAAAAATCATTGCAATGTGAACAAGTTAAACAAAAATGAAAACTGATGCAATAAACAATAAGCCAATTCGTAGTCATAACTTAAGGTATGACGCAGTTGTATATTGGCCATAATTTTGAATAATACATAATAGATATAAAGCGTATAGTATTGTACACTATTGCAATCTATAGTGGATTGATCGATGTAATGATAAAAAGTAGACAATTGACAACGAGGTAGAAGCAGGCTTATTCCCTGAGAAACAGTTAATTTAACGCGTATCCCCAAGACGGCTATACATTTCACATTTAATCACATTTAAGTCGTAGCCCATTTAATCCCCATCGTTCTACTTCGTAGCCTACTCCTTTTATTGAATCGATTATATTCGATCATTTGTCACATAGTATCAATACAATGGCCGCTTATTCAATTGAAGTCCAATTAGACGAAATTGCGGACAATCAGTTAAATCATTCCCCGTCCTACTTAAATGAACTGTTTGGCAATTTTCCAATAAAACACTTGTATACCTACTAAATTTAATTGATTATTATAACAATGACAAATCATTATTAACAAAATTTCTGTCGTGGTTAAACATATTATAGTCTACTGTCTTTTTTAAGCTAATATACTTGAAAAGTTAAAATCAATATTAACTTGAATTCCTTAAGGTACTTTTGTATATAGTCATAAGTACATTTTTAGTTTTAAATTGAGAAATCGTCGCAAACTTAAATTTAAATATTCAAAAGGAAAAGCACATCACCAATGTATGTGTAAATATCGCTTACCATAAATACAAACATACTCATAAAGTTGCTTTAATACAAAGCAATATAGCAAGTTCAAATAAGTTATCAATAAACTGAATACTACGTGGAATGCTTCATAAACAATAGGCTTAAGAATTGCGCTGTGGCGTATTCTTCATCTGTCTCTTGGAATTGCTTTTGAATAATTTAATTGCACGTCTGGGAAGGCATCATTATGTAGGACGACTTGATCGTTTAAAAGCACGGCGAATGCTGACGCATGCGTGCGCCGAGCTTTGCGGTAATTTTTCAACAGATATACTAGATTTGATAAATGTAAATATTCAGCAGAAGTACAATGACAACTGGGTTATAGGTTTTCTCTAATTAAAGGACACCTCTAATTAAACATCTCTATGATAATTATTTTTCTAATTGGTGACCAAAAGCTGCTAGAGACAAATAATAGCCCGGTGTTCCCCCGGTTTATCACCCGCTCCCTCATCACTTTTGGGAAAAATCTGATTTTTTTTTTTTTTTTTTTTTTTTTTTATCAACATATATTTTTATTTCAAACGGTCCTTTTTCCATCTTTTTTCACTTGAAAAGCTCAGGGTTTCTTGCAATACTGGTACAACAAAAACATATTTTTTAAATATAAATTTGATTCCATTCTTATGACTTTTTATATATGTGTCTCTAGCCATTGATTTACTTGTGTTCATCGGTAAAATGGGGGCGGGATTAGCCAAAAAAAAAAAAAAAAAAAAAAAAAAAACAAAAAAAAAAAACCTCACTCCCTCATCAGTTTTTATTCTTTGATAGGGTGATAAACTAATAATTTTTTTTATGGGGCCTAATGATAGGCCTAGGTTATTACTACACCACTGCTGTGTCGTGTCCCAATATGGATATCAAATGTCTAGCCACAGAAGTCCCATGGCAATCTCTAGATTCTAACGCTTGGTGGTCAGTCCGCAGCCACTCAACGAGATGTAAAGCTCAGGATATTTATCTGTCAATAGGGTTTAGAAGTTTAATGCAGGCGCACATTTAGTTACGTTATCACCTGAGAGACAGAGTCGTTAAATTTTATTTTGTGATAACAACAGTTAACGGTCAAAGAAAGCATTTGAAATCCAGACATTAAACTATGGAGGATTTCCGGTAACCCTTGATAAAAAAAAAAAAAAAAAAATTCTTTGATAGGGTGATAAACTAATAATTTTTTTTATGGGGCCTAATGATAGGCCTAGGTTATTACTACACCACTGCTGTGTCGTGTCCCAATATGGATATCAAATGTCTAGCTACAGAAGTCCCATGGCAATCTCTAGATTCTAACGCTTGGTGGTCAGTCCGCAGCCACTCAACGAGATGTAAAGCTCAGGATATTTATCTGTCAATAGGGTTTAGAAGTTTAATGCAGGCGCACATTTAGTTACGTTATCACCTGAGAGACAGAGTCGTTAAATTTTATTTTGTGATAACAACAGTTAACGGTCAAAGAAAGCATTTGAAATCCAGACATTAAACTATGGAGGATTTCCGGTAACCCTTGATAAATAATGGAATAATCCAAAGTACAGTACATTCTAACATGTATGTTGGCCTACAAATGCACCACATTTGTTTTTACTCGGATTTAACGAGGAAAGTGAACGGTCAGAGCACCAAATGCGGCAAATGATTTTGAGAATGATATTTGGAAACATTTGGTAAGTTGTTCATATTATGTGAAATATTAAATTGTGCGTAAGTGAATCTGTTTAAGCTAGTGGTGTACGCATTTTTAAAGATTTTGTGTGTGCGTCAACCAATTATATTAGTGCGCGCTCATTATGTGTTTGTGGGACATGCGCGTATTTCTGGTCCTGTTCTGTCTGTTGTTAAGTTAGATTGGCACTCTGAAAAGGTCTATAATAGGCCAATTTATTTAATCATGTTTTAATTGTATAGACCATCATCATCACCATTATCACCGTCATTATTATTATCATCAAAAATATTTTAATTATGTAGACTGTGTACGCGGTCCATAGTACCCTTGTTCAGACATGTGTTGCTGTAACAGTAAAAGGAATGTAATGAGGTACCTCAAACACTAGATAGATAAGCTCCGATATGCTATTAGATGATGCAGTGATACGAATATTTCTGAGAGAACAACGCGGCGAACTTTGAGCGAATCTCCCCCTGAACTGACGCACTTGAACTGGTAAGTGTACTTCAGATGAGAAAGGGGTTACAATGGTCAGTGATGCCAGGTGTTTGCTGGTTGGCTGGCCCTCGATTGATTTGTGACTGAGCCGCTAAATCTTCGATCAAAACAAGCGTAAATGGTCGACCTAAAGTCCCTTTCAAATTTATCAAGTGTATGAATTTTGCTATATGTTACTTGTGTTTCAATATTTGCCGTGATGTTGAAGACACTTGGCTTGACCATAAAGACGGTTGAAACACACACAACCATAGAGAGATCGATTAACAAAAAAACAAAAAACAAAATAAAAAAACAAACAAACAAAAAAACATTATAAAAGGAGTACCTGTTATCATCTTTGTTATAATCTGCTACAAATATTAATATAGACATACACGTTGTATGCGTACACATTCGATGATCTCCCTGAGAAGATGAAGATATTATTGACACATCATTATGATAAGGCAACATTTATCATAAATCGCCGCCATTGACTATGTATTTTGCTCTAATAGAATGCATTTCTTTCTGAAAATGTCAATATATAACTAGAGAGAAAACGCGAGAAAACCCTAGAATTATTAACGTCATCGTTGGTAATATAATAGTATCTTATATGCGTGCATATAGAAATCCATCAAATATTGAATTCGAGAAAACAAAATGGTCGGAATAAAAATATTGAACAGAATTACGTTTACTTAACAATACTAATTATTAGGAGGCTTTACTAGAATGGCACAAAAGAACATCAAACGAAATCTACAAATTAAGTTCCATTAATAGAACATCCCGTAGGACTTACTCTTCCGTCACATCTCGTCCCAAAGGTTGCTAGGCATAGGTCTACATTGATAACAACGTAAGTGAGTTAAAATATATTTTATTTTATTTTCAGATTAAAAAATATGAACAACTTCAGCAGCATACAATGAATGGAAATTCGACAGACATGAACCTCTCGTTGGAGGAGTGGGACGAGGTGACTGTGTCACCGATTCTGTTCGGGATCGTCTGCTCTCTGTCGGCAGCCGGTATGTGTTTGGCGTTGTTTTTCATGACGTTTAACATCAAACACCGCCGTAACAGGTAAGTCAACATTGCACATACA
>NW_022687459.1:329016-330654 GCF_011630105.1 Anneissia japonica | reverse complement strand
GCCCGGAAACTAATACCCTTTAATTTCTTCTCTGCTACACCACTGGTATGTGGATATATTATATTAGAGTTTATCTCTTCACGTGTTACATTTCTTATGATAAAGTATCGTATCGCTTCAGAGATCTCGTCGTAAGATGTTTCAGAAAAATATGTTATGCCGTATTTAGTAATAATTATTGACAACAGAGCTGTCGTATTTTGTAACAACTTCTCTGTCGTATTTTTTTTTTAATAAAGTGAGTTGTCGTATTTTATAATGAAATCTGTCGTATTTCGTAATATTAACACATCAATGCCTGTTTTCTTCTACACTTTGCAGTTTTTGAGGGATTATAAATAAAAACTTTTGTTTTGTTTTGTGTTTTGTTTGTTTTGTTTTGTTTTGTTTGTTTTTTGTTTTGTTTGTTTTGTTTTGTTAATGGTTGTTTGTGAGTGTAATGCCAAGAGGTGTTCGCTCGAATTTTAGAATCGCTGTTCAAATACCTCTTTTCTACTATAGTTCTAGTTTTTGATGGGTTAAATAAAATATTTGGGTTAATGATTGTTGAAATTACTGTATAATAAACTAACATTGTACAGTGCAACTTTGATTGAATGAAGCGAGTTTGTTAACGACAACGTCAGGGGGTAAACTTTGAAGGTCAGAGCTCATAGGGCTCATTTGAAGAAAAGCACAGTATTGTTGTACGGTATTCTCTATAAATATATCATCTACTAAAGGTGCGATAGCAATAGCTTGTGAGTTTGTGAATGGAAACTACCGGGAGAAATTTCTAGGTTAGTAGTCATTGTGTGTGATTTGAAAAATGAATTGAAAAATAATCCATTTGTTTGTATTTTATGTATACATCATAAAACCAAGGAGGTATAAAAATAACTGTGTGATGATGAAAATGATGGGGACGGTCTAGCTCGGAGGTTTTGAAGGTTATATAACATAGGCCTAGTACACAATAAACGTAACAGGCGTATCACATTGATCTCTGTTTAACGTGTGCGTGCTGCGCTTCAAAATACTATTGTATTGGCATACCGTGAGTGCGAAATGAATTGTCTCCAATCAGATTCGAACTTACAACGAAAGCCTCAATGGCCCAGTTAGTGAAGGCGTCTAAATAGACAGCAGGTGGTCCCTGGTTCGGATCCCGGTTGGGGCAATTTTTCCGCACTTGGAGATTTCTCTTCTTTACCGTTTACAATTAATTTATATGTATAAATAATTACCTCAAGACGATTTAGATTAATAATGAAAGATAGGTTATTATATAACATAGGCCTAGTACCCAATTAATCAATAGCATATTGCATACTACTAGAAGTAATAATTTATTCTAATTAATATCTGCACATAATAAGCATCACCACTAATTACCAAAGTTCAAATAAAGTTTACTGTACACTGATAATTTCATGTAAATGAGTTATGTGGCCCTTAGCTTGCGTTTGCTATACCTCCCCTCCGGCTGGAGCTATGTACGTATATGAGTATAATTATACATATATATTTATATATATATAGAATATAATATAACGTAACAGTAAAGAAACTCAAATACGTAAGATGTTGACTTTAGAAACACTAAAATTTATTAGGCGAATATTTCGGCTACTCCTGTAGTCTTTGTCAACGCTTGAC
>NW_022687459.1:322868-328684 GCF_011630105.1 Anneissia japonica | reverse complement strand
TGAATGTATGTGTGTGTAATAATATGTTTGTGTATACAAAAAATATGCAATAGGTCAAAAAATAATAGCCCTAATAATAATAATAATAATAATAATAATAATAGTAATAGATGAAATTTGTATAAGTCCCCTAAGCAACCGACCCCATAGCCAACCGCACATAAATAAATTAAAGCAAATGTTATTACATACAATTAGGCCTACAAAGTTACGATTTCAAAAGTTCACAGCAGAAAATATTGGATACAAAACGCAAAAGTTTTATCACGACGATACAATTTAGAATTGAGATTTTCGGAAGTTGATTTAAGACATTTTAATGATATCGCCTCGATAATCATGTGTCTTACATTTTTATAAATCTATGTTATTCGAATTCAAACGTTGTAATTATCATCATATGGATCATCATTAATAGCAAAGTAGGACAGACGTCATAACCGTGTTTCAGGAATTAAGGTTGATCATGGAAACTATCTAAATAAGGTGGGTGAAATCCCCACAAAAGAGAAAAAAAAACTATCTAAATTCAACTCGTTTTCACAATAAATCAATTAACATCTTTCATTTCATTCATGTATTCCTCTCAAAAACTAATGAATAGATTAGCATAAAAGGTAATGGAGTGTTAAATATTGATCTAAGGAGAGGTGATTAAATTTTGGCTTTAAAAGGTCAGGAAAAGGTCAAGATCACAGAAATTTTTAAAACTTTAATGGAATCGGCCACAAACGTCATGCGTGTGTGTTCAGGCAAAAAGGCGGGGCCGGGGTATGTACCCCAAGGAGTAACTGCACTAAGTGGATATTGTTATTATGTTATTATTAATAATATTTTTAATATTAATATTTTTAATTATATTATTATTTTATTGTTTTTCTTCTTAATTTTAATATTAATTTGTTTTTGTTTCTTTTCAGAATTGTGAAGATGTCAAGCCCAAACCTTAATGTTATAATGCAATTGGGAGCAATCAGTCTTTACGCATGCCCAGTTTTGTTTGGAATAGAGGGCGTTGGCAGTGGCTCGGATACATTACTCACGGGATTCTGTCAGGTATAATCTTAGGCTACATGAAATTAATGTCACGTAATTCAGTATCGCTCAACGATTGATCTTTTTAGGGGTTTTACATTTAAATGCATAGCAGAAATAATAATAGATCGAGTTTATGTGTCTGTGTCTAACTCAAAAGAAGAGAGACGATGACGACAAGGCTGATATGATAATATTGACATTGACAATGATGATAGTCATGATGATGATGACGGAGAAGCTGTTGGTGATGGTGACCCTGATGATATGATCAAGGACTGTTAACTTTAAAGTTAGAAATTCTTGATAGGACGACGCTGAATAATTGTTGAAATTAATGACGTCATGGTCCGTAGCGATGAAGAATGACGATGATGATGATGAGCAACGGAAATGAAGACACTGAAATTGATGATGATATGACAACGTCGCTGTTGTTGCTGATGATGATAATAATGATGATTACGACGACAAGGCCCACGTCACTGATGGAGTAGTCATATAAAGGAAGTTATTTATTGCATTGGTTTTTCTAGGCACGAGTATGGTGTTTAACTATTGGTTTCACATTAGTTTATGGGACAATATTCAGTAAATCGTGGCGGGTCCACACGATCTTCAAAAGTGCAAGTGTGAAAAGAACGGTATGTATGTTAATGTTTACTCATTTTATCAGATTTTACAATTAAAATAGTAAGTAAAAACATATTTACAGTTCTTTCGGCATAGATATAAAAAGAATACTTACTTCCTACACGATAGATGTCTGTAATACGCTCTCCTGGGATTAAATGTGTTTACCTGGGAATGAACCAATTTTTATCTCGCTTTATCATATTTTACAATAAAAATAGTAAGTAAAAGACATATTTACCGAATATTTTAAACATTAGAGAACGGCAGTTCTTTCGGCATATATATGAAAAGAATACACATGCTTATAACCATGTTATAACTTTCGTACATACTATGATAGATGAGTCTGTAATACGCCCTTAGGATTAAAAGTGTTTACCTGGGAATGAACCAATTTTAACCTTTTAAACACAAAACAGGTCAAATAGTGTTGGATTTCAGATTGTTATATAAGGTTTATTACATTATACCAGGCAATCACACTGAGCTCATAATACCTTTGAAATATTCAATGATACACTTGGGCTCAAAACTCCATTAGAGCCCGACATGTGACGGTTGGAACCCTTGGGAGTAGGCCTAGATCTGTTATTGGCACGCATATCAGACTCGAGCGCTAACACGCCGTGTAAGCACTAGTGCTAGGATATCCTCAATTTGATTTCTGTTTCATATCATAAATTTGCAGGTTGCAATTTTTTATGCCACTATATCTATATAATAATAATAATAATAATAATAAATAATAATAAATAATAATAAAGATGTGTATAAGAGACAGATGTATGTGTGTGTAATAATATGTTTCAGGTGCTAACGGTTAGCGCTAACGGTTAGCTCCCGATCCGGATACTAGGGATCTCGTGAGAACCAGGCTATTGGAAACGCAAGTCGCGTCTTCGATTTAGTAGCGCGCGCCCGGATTTCGACGCGAAATTCGCTTGATCGTGTTCAGTGGGAACCGGCCTTAAAGCAGCAATCGAAGTTAAAGTAAATCTGTCTCTTATACACATCTAGATGTTTAAAATCGTATACATTACACCCAAACACCGCAACGCTCGAGTTTCAAACATACATGTAACTAGCTGTACTGAACTTTCTGAGTAAATTGAGGGCGCATTTGCAAACGATGGCGCTTAGCGAAATTTGGTTGGCTAAATCTATGGTAGCCATCTTGGATGGTACACACACACAGGTCTGCGTATTTCGAACATCGAATACATTGCGGTTAGCGCTCTAGTATTCTTATTATACCTCTATGGTAAAGACACGTAGACTAGTTGCTATAGGTACGGTACCAGCGAACTCTCAATAAGCGCGCAAAAATACGCTCTTCCGCTTTACGCACGCTGGAGAACGCGCATCCGCTTTACGCGTATCTACTGTACGCTCTTCCGATTTACGCGCATTCAATATTGTGAGAAGCCAATGGCCATGCATGCTTTTGTGTTCATTATTCGTATTATTATTAATTAATCCTAAATCTTTACAAACATTAAGCACGTAATAGTGATGTAACTGCAATGGGTTCAAAGAGGGTTTGATTTATTCTACGATTTATAATAAATTTCGTACACCACCAAAGTGTTTTATTTTTTTTTAAATTATTATTTCTAAAGTTGAAAGCTTGGAAGGAAAACCCACAAGCCAACTTATCAAGAGCTATAACAGCATCGTACCTGGCATGCTCAGGAAACGCTTCTTTCAACAAAATTGAAGAGGAATTGTTTTTGTTATCGGCAGAAAATGTAGCGCTCAAAAAGTCCTTATCCGAGGTTAGAAGATTTGTTTTCTGTTAATAATATATATATATATGAATAATCTTTTTTATATTATTTTTAGTAGCCTATTGTGTTTTCCTTTCCTATAAAGTAGCGTGGACATTCTCATGTTTTCATTCTTTTTACTGCTGCAGAAAGATGAAACCATCAAAACGATGCAAGAACATGTACAGAACGCACGCGAAAAACTGGAACAACTACAAGTGGACGGAGATGCGAGACAAGACAGCGGATGTGACGTAGACATGTCTTCGTCTTCAACCGGTAATGATGACGTAGACATTTCAAGAGATACTGCATTGGACGAAACTGGTACCATGACCCTAGGAAACAGTGTATTATATCAGACAGGTCCAGTATTAGCGGTCAATGGACTCGACCTTCATCAACTTACAAGAACAGAAAGTTTAGACAGATTTAGCAATGTTAGGAAAAGGCCCCCACGAGATAGGAACAGCTTGCGTAGTATCAACAGTTGTCTTACTGCGACATCTACGAACAATTTTGCAGACTTAAAAGATTCAATTGCTAAAAATCTCCATGTTGCACATACGCTGTCCTCGACGCTTAGAAGCTCAATCGCAGACGAGTTGAACTCCTGCAGAAAACGACCAATGTATCATGAAATAGCCGACACAGAAAGAGACATTGCGCATGCGTTTCAACAAAGCTACAACTTTGATAACGCGGATGTATTATCCGTGATAAGCAATGGTAGTGTCTTTACATACGATAATCCCGTGTTCATGAGAGGTAGTGATTTTCGGCTAAGTGGTAGTAGTTACTATACTGGTCGCACAAGTAGACATTCAAGTTTTAGATCCATTGCGAGTTTTGCCTCGGATCTTACTGACAGAAGTCGTGCGTCTTCGTTTTCGAGAAAGCTTAAATGGCCACGATACATCCCGCCTCAACAAGATCACTTAATCCCTCCGCCAACTCACGATTTGCCAAGAGTTGTAAAAATTGAAATGGTAAGGTCAACGGGGAAAATGAATTCCACATACGTATGACGTAATTAATATTATGAGTTTCAATTAAGGTAACGCCGAATTAAATGCCTAACACCAAGTACGTTTCGATGCCTTCACCACCAAAATATTTTGTTGAATTTTATTTCGATATGTTGCAAAGGCAAGTAAACAATTGACTTTCCTGTATCATGTTTTATCCACGCTATCAAGCTTTTATGACAAATTATGATTTGCCCGTGTGATATGACATCCGATGGAAGTAATGGCAAAATCACATGTCGCATAAAAGGGGATAGTGTGGACAGAGCTTTATTTTATTGCGTAATCAAACGAACGTGTGTGGATCGAAAACACCTTTGAATTAAGATGTAATATATTCAATTAAATACTCAAATGCAAGTTTGTGTTACGTATCGAATTATTATTGATGACGAAATAGTGGATGAAAATAGAGAGGATGGTGAACATGTATGTGTGAAGTTTTTGGAAGGGCTATGTTTGTGATGTTTGTTTGGGGTATTATAGTGGTGAGTATTATAGAGGGCGTGGTACTGGTGTTGAGAAGAGTGTGTGGTGTTCGCTAATGACAGTGTTATACTCCTTATTCCCTGGTCCGTAGACGATAAAGTTTTTTTGCAAGAACAATAATGTGTGTGACGCCAGGTATAAACTGTTGAAATATAACAATATAATATAAATATATTAGTAAGCTTATTAAAATGTATATTTACTATATTAGTACATAATATTATCTGCTGCTGTATTTTTGACAAAAATTAAATATCTATGGTATTAGTCTGTTGATACAGTGTAGATTTGGACAATATTGAAGACGTGACAAACACCTAAGAATCCTTATAAGTTGAGTTTGATAACTTAAACAATTAGGTTACTCTGAGTTATAATAGTAAGGGAACGGACTATATCTATGGTCATAAATATCAACAATTAAAATAGATTCAAGTAATTACCTTTCCACAAAAAATTTATATCAAGATAGTCCTATCTTATGCCATAAACTCAGAGCCTATAATGAATTCGTTGTTATGAATCGCAAAATAGAATATTTATAGGCATGCAGTTTGACAATATTAATGAAAGAAAATATGTACTGTATTTCAATTGACTACCTTATGTTTATTTATGACTGTATTTGACGTACATTGAATAAATACTACTGACGCTATTCCAATATCATGCCTCTTAAATGATTTCTGCAATTGTATACAACGATTTCTTCATCTGTAGTACACATACAGACATATATAACAATATACCAGTATATATAAAGATGTATCATTGTGAAATGACGTACGTTGTTCCATAGTGGTGAAGGCGATGAGAATAAATAATTAATTTAACACGAATACTTCGTCCACTCCTATGATCA
>NW_022687459.1:286955-322377 GCF_011630105.1 Anneissia japonica | reverse complement strand
GTTCATAACTGATCTATTTGGTGAATAATATAATACAATTAAATCGATTTAAAATTATAACCCCAGAAAATGATTAAAATCAGTGGCGGATCAAGGAATTTGAAAAAGAGGGGGCCAGGGCGGGAAGAAAATTAATGTAATTTTTTTTTTCTCTCCAAATTTTTACAATTTGGACAAAATTTAGGGGGCCCAGGCCGGGTGCCCTCCCCATCCCTCCACCCTTCATACCGCCACTGAAAATTATCACATTCAACAAAATTATTGCATTTAACGAAGTTTAAAGATCGGAAATTTTAGAGGGCAGCATTCCTGTTTTCTTTAATGTCACAAAGTTATTGACATTCGGAAAATATTATAAACCAGAAAGCAGTAAATAACAGTCTGTCGCCCTCTGTTTTCATTGTGAGAAATTTACATACACACTGACTTTGGTTACAATATATATATATATATATTTTTTTATTAGTTTACATATTATTCTAGATATACTACTGTATATGTTTTATCGTGGTTCTTGAAATATCTTGTACAGTATAAGCCATTTCGTACAGTATAAGCCATTTCGTCCCTATAGAGGAATATTATTTTATATGGCTTTTGATTGCTGAAATAACGATTAGAAAAAAAACCATTTCAAGTAAGGCCAACTTCCTAGGCTATGATTTCTGTTATGCTTGTTGGTAAAACTTTCAGGGTTGGGGATAAAGTCCCCCACCCACCCACGCACTTCCGATTTTAAATATATCCTTGAGATGTATATATTTGAATAATTATCCAAAAAAAATGAGTTCTGTAGTTCTTAATTTCATCTTCCTGTTTCAACTTATCCACTGTACATTGATGCATGATGTCAACTCATCCAATATCAAGTGCCATCATCTCAAATGTATCTGAATTACTGTACTTTCATTTGTAGTCACTATTCGTGGGCATGATGATGTCATAATTACACCCAAATATGGGCATATCACTTTTATTGTTGGAGTTGACAGAACCTAATATAGCTCTCTCACCAAATGCAGCTTCCATCTAAACATCGCTGATACATTGCCCAGACTCTCATAAGATGAGGAGTTTTCAAAACAAAACTCTCACGCCTGAAAGTTCTTCACACTTGGAATTTCTGCTGCTCTCACATTTCACTCGCTTTATCGCATTAAACACAGGCAACAAAGACATTTTTCATTTTGTTGGTCACTTTTTATTCAGTAAAAATTTAAACATGTTTGCTTAAATACATGTCAAATCAGTTTTTTTTGTTTAATTATTGTAATGTACAAAACAGAACATAATGTGCAGAACAGGACAATGGGGGTGTCCTTTAATATCCCCACCCCCTTAAAAGGACTTACCATAGACTAAAACCAATATTCCCTCTATTATTGGGGATGCTGTAGAGGAAGATAATTAATTTGTTAGCCATTGGGGTAGCATTTCACAAGAGTTCAAAACATAATTTAAATAATGTAGTATGTGAAATACATAAAATTAAGATTTATTGAAAACTTTTATCATGCACCAAATACTGTATTTCTTTATTTTCCACATGAATCTTTTTAATGCCAGAATACTAGTTACAAATTTACATTTTAAACATACACCCTTCCCAGAATTTTGTTCTTAAATAATACTTACACTGCCCAAATTCATACTACTGTATCATTTGTATTATCATCATTATTATTATTATTACCATTATTAATATTTGATCTTGATATGCCCAGTGTATTGTAAATGCAAAAAATACAGTACAGAATAACTACATTAATCGTCATTAATTGTATATTGTCCTGGACATTTAATATATACAAAATTATAATACTGTAATGAAAATAGCCACAAAATGATAATTTATTATTAATAATTGATCAACAGTTATGTCGTGACTATATTCAATGCAAGAGTTTATAATTATATTTCCCTGGGCTTGAAATATACAAAATACATATTAATAACAATAATAACAATAAGTGTAATGAGAATAATTAAAATGAAAAAAATAATAACAATCAAAAAGCAAGTTTTTTCATCAAAAGGTAGACATGCATGTCCTGTTCAACTCCATGCAAGTTGTTTGCGTCACCTTGTAATCGCATCAACAGACCGCCATAAGAAATGTACGCTGATCTGAAAGACACAAAAATAAGTAACAATTAAGAGTTGCTTTTCTACCAATACCAGAAAATCCTTGGTTAAAATCACTCAAATAAGTATAACTCAAGTGCCAGTGGCAGATTCAAAGGGGAGGGGGTGGGGCAACCATGGTGGGGCTAAGGTGGTCCATACTCTCCATTTGTAAAGGTTCCTCTCTGGGCCCCCTCTATTTTGAAATCCTGGATCTTCCGCTGACTGCTTAAATCTCAGGTTCACAAATTATCTCTCTTTCAATCAAATTAAATCACAGTAAATTCAAAAAGTTAACACTGCCCTCTATTGATTGATCCTCATGTTAAATACGGTAACTGTTCCAAATTGTTCACATATTCCCCTTTCATTTAATTTCATTATTTATTTGGTCCAATACACAAAAATGGGGAGACCATTTGTCCTGAAAACTTGTTCATATTCAAACATGGAGGAAAGAGAATACATATAAGTATCGAAAAAACAAATTCCATAAAAGCATGCAACTGGAATTAACATAAAAATGATGATGTGTTGTTGAATGTGAATGATAGGGAAGGTCTACTTATTGAAAAGAAAAAAAAAAATCACCCACTGTGAATTTGAGTATTGTATTGAAAAAAAAAATCTCGAATACTAGCATGATCTATAATAATTACATTAAAGACAAATAATTTAGTGGATGATTATGAATATATTTATGGTGAGGTCTTTATATTATTAAACTTTAATCTATTGTACTTGGATTGTAATAAAAGTTATTATAATTTTGATTCCTTTATTCCCAACAGATTTCCAAATATAATAACACCACAAAAATATTTAAAAATCCCAAATTTACAGATGAAATCACCTACATCATAGCCAACTTTGTTTAAAGTACACTAACAATTGAAAATTTAAACCACACACTGCCATCGACCCATTTTGTAAATAACTAAAATGCTCATAATTGTTTGTTTCCTACAGTACCTCCCACTCCTAAGATATAATCATGTCATTTTTTCAGAGTCCGAAATCGATTAGCCTTTCAAAACTTGTTATTTAAGCTTCTGGGACTTGGCAAACTCTGGGCCTGCTCACACACACTCCCACCAGAAACCCGCCCAGGCAATTCCTGGCGCTACTGTTGACAGGACAATCGGTTTGGAAGGGCTTCGAATAGTTCACTGTTATGGCAAGGCAATCGATGGTGTGGGCTGCAGTTAGTTTGAACTGTTATGGCAAGGCAATCGGTTGGTGTAGGCTTAAGATAGTTCACTGTTATGGCAATGGAATCAGTTGGTGTTGGCCTAAGATAGTTCACTGTTATGGCAAGGCAATCGGTTGGTGTTGGCTGCAGTTAGTTCACTGTTATGGCAAGGCAATCGGTTGGTGTTGGCTGCAGTTAGTTCACTGTTATGGCAAGGCAATCGTTGGTGTGGGCTGCAGTTAGTTCACTGTTATGGCAAGGCAATCAGTTGGTGTGAACTCATAACACACACACCAGCTAACCACACTGCCACAGCAGTCAACTTAAAACAAATGCATAGACAGTCCACTTATCGCCATCATCATCTGGGGTGCAATCTTCCTGTCCTGCTGCTTCAAAAATAGTGGAACATCCTCTGCCTTATCAAGTCTGTGAAGTCTACTTCTTTAGTTATCTTATCCAAAGTAAAAGATCGTAAATCTCCCCCGAATTTTTCTCCAATCAAGGTACTCGTTTCTGTCTTTCGAAAAAGAATGAGGAAGTTGCATAATTGCGGGACCGCTTGTGCTTTGCGCCAGGAGTCGACTGCTCAACTATTTTCCGAGGGGTGTTGGCAATTAGTTGGTTTATCCAGGTAAGTATTCGCAAGTATTTTTTTTGGTCTTCTTATTTGTTTGGTTGAATGTCCGAGAGACAGGACAGCTAAAGAGGGCAGAAATCAGCTGATAAAAAATGGTAGCCAATCACATTCATATAATTCACCTGACCTTCTGCTACCATATTTATTTATTGACTCAGGTAAATACAAAATAATCCTTGCAAACGACTAATGTCCCATTAAACAAAAAATATCCGACTCGGGGTGGGGGGAGTTCCTTCAATTCTAATGCGAGCGGAATGTGCAAGTGGAGTATAAAATATACGGTACTTAAATTCAGATACACAAAACAGCAACTGAAAATCCTCTTCCAATTATGCAAAATCTGACGGTGATTCTAAATGGGCCTTTTGTGCTTCACTCCTCAACCTACAATACAACCAATAAAGTTGATGCCAGACCTGTCCCAACAAGTCTTAACAAGCCAGACAGAAACAGCTCTGTATTTAATAGTATGGTATATTAATATGAACACAAGATGTTAGTGAGAACATTACACTACCTATGTATAACATGTAAAGGTAGAATTTAAAAAAAAAATGCAAAACACCTATCATTACAATTTCAATAGTTGTAACATTTAATCATTTAGTCTCTAATTATTTGCAAGAGAAAATTTATCTTAAAATAAAAGCTTTGTTTATGAAAGCCTCACATATTTGTATGCTAATTAATCAAAATCGTAAAAATGATTAATACAAATATAAATATGTTTTACAGTCTTAACATAATTTAAACATGAGGACAAAAAATATTTGAGCTTGATGCAAAGGGGACAATCAAATACAAAATATCAGACAATCATTAAGAAAAAAAAATAGATAACTAAATATTAAAATATGGAATTACATATGAAAAATATGGAATTACATATGAAAAATATACACCGGGGTTAAAGACAGGCTAATATTCATATCAAAAAGCAGGCCTAGCCTATGCTAATATGATTCAGACATGCAACTTCCCCTGCCTACAAATGAGGCAACAGCATGAAAAATGTCATCAGCATTATTTGTTATGTTAATAACTGAATACTAATCAAAATTTCTGTGGGTATTAAATGACTATAAAATTAGTCATTTAAAGGAAAAGTCAATTTATCATGTCAGGATAATGAACTCACTAATTAAAAACTAATTAGGTGGCTCAGTTAACGATCCCACAAATACTTGCTCTGCATCCAAGCAAAATCTCAATGGAGTTTGAATCACAAAACTAAAAATTAATACCTTGGAAAAGTAGACAAAACAGGTATTCCACAAGTCAAACACAAGTGTAACTGCTAACGGGACCCAGTTTAAGGGTCCCATGCTTACTATGTCCAGGCCAAATGCAGAATGAACATGCTAATCTAGTGAAGATGTCTTTTTCCAGTCCTACCTTATTAGTCATCCTGGACAGACAAGTCTGAACATGCCAATAAACATTTACTGCTGCTGCAGCAAAACAGAATGACTCATTGTCTATTTTTAGCGATGAAGTAACAATCCTTCGAGAAAGATCTATCATTCTGTCTGGCCCATACAATGGTAAATATCACCTGCACAATTATCATAATCATATCACTGAATTATTCAATTCCAACTTTCCAATTAACACATGGTTTAATAGTCACTCAAAATACTTTCGTTTTTCGTGAACGTAATTTGAATACAATACCTAAATCAATAACAAATCAATTATGACAATTTACAAACATAATTAGTTTTTTCGGGAATATTTTTCAGATAAATTTACTAACAATTCAACTAAAAAACACCTAATGTTATTTTTATATCTGGCCACTGGCCAATTGCATCATGTGACATGACTGCGAACAACCTCAATTTGTCGTGCAGATTTCCAGCAAAGTATATAAGATTACATATTTCATTGTTGAAATTATAGACGCTAACGAAGGGTTGTCATTTCCATAATACCTAAAAGTGAACGATACTGACTAATGTTAGATTTAATCCTGAAATCATCTCAAAGTTTAGAAATAATGTATACGGTGGATGAGTCACCGGGCAGTGAAGACATCACATGATCCGTACGAATGTGAACAAAGTATAGTCTTGTCGTAAACAAGTTGAAACTCGGTTCACACGAAACAATCATCAAATGCAGGTTTGAAATATCAAAGCCAATCACCCTCATTTCAAAGTGGCACTAGGATTTATGTAAAACGGAAAGAAGCTGTTACAATATCGTCTCTCCCATGCTTGTTAACGCCTTTGCTGTACGAGAGCACTTGTATCACAATGTGATTGTTAGTTCATAGACAGCTGTTCCGACGAATTTGTTGTGTGAATGAGATCTGGAGGGCTCCATGACAGTCAACTTGACTTGCTCACTTTTGAGCACATACTTCTATCGATGTCTTTTAGTACTCAAATTTATTAATTTAAAATGTGAAAATAAAATTTTAGCAACTTGAATGTTATTATATATTTAATGTTTCTGACAACATAATTATGATGCACACATTATTAAAACAATTTTAACATATGCAAACAATTTTTCCATTTCACGAATATATCTATTCATATATCACTATTATTTCTCTATTTATTTATATGTAGGTTTTTCTTTATTTATATCTTACATGTTTACCCTAATACATAACATTCAAATAATCAGGAGAGTAAAATAACTATCATATCAGATGAATTACATTAATAAAATTATAATTACTTTTATGTAATTTTAAATCAATTTCAGAAAATATTATTTAACATTCGTGTGCAAGTCCTTTATACTGTATGTATATTAGTTTGTTAGGCCTATCTATGAAGCTAGTAAATTCTTACTATCAAAATGCAAATTTCTGTAAAGAAATTTCAGACTTACCAGGCAGCACTTATAACAGGAATACAGCATTTTTTAATTATGAATTGCCAACACATAAGCTAAGTACGTGCAATGACACACACCAATAAGGAAATTATGACTACGCTATATGATGACAGCTAAGAACTGAACAAACAATGATATACACATTCTTTAGGGCGTGGTAGTCCCCGCATGAATAAACACAAACCAACACTAAACTATGTTGTTCAAACAAAACCTAACAGCTTACACAATAAAAAAAATTCCATACTTTGTTTCGCTTTTGGCTACCAGCAGTGCTGGCCAATCTTTTTTATAAACTATGGACTTTCCAGTCTATTCTGGTAATTGGATTTTCCCAGCATACTGAAATAGTTCAAAATATGTTGCAATACTTTGTGGCCCCTTGTTTGCACAAAAAAACAAGACGCCCTTTGATTGCTGACATCCGGTAGGTTTATTGGAATTTTATTGTAATCGATTTAATTATAGCTGATTGGACAAAAAATATCGGCTGCTTTTTTACTATGGTAAAATATTCCCATGTGGCTTTTTTTTTAGAAATTTGATGGAACATTTGACACTCTAAAAATCCTTTGTACTTAGAAATTTATCCCATAAAGCAAAATATTAACTTTCACAGATTTTTGGATTGCAGTAGTTTTTCATACCTTACAAAGCTTCCTTGTGCCGTGTGCCAAGTACTGATAAGCTAAAAGGGGAATCCCCTTTGAATATGTAATCAATGGAAGAGTACAGCATGGAACTGGTGTATACAGATGTAGTAGCTTTGAACATTAAAACAATGCAATATATATTGAGGTATTAATTTTTAATACACCAATTTGATCCTCAGACCTAATCCATGTTCATTCCTTTTTTTCTATTTTTTTTTCTATAAAAAATTACATAATTGCATACTAAGTCTACATTTATGCCTATTTTAATCTGACGTATCGTTTTTGTAAAATTTCTTGTATGTCTATTTGGTCAGGGGGTTTAGAGGATATTCACATCTTCTGTTCGGCTCTCATCCCATACTGTCTTCTCGGCACCCTCTGGCCATTCCCTAATTTGTGATATTTTTGTACCACACATGTAATAAATAAATAAACAAATAAATAAATAAATACGATTTCGGTGCAGAAAAGTATGCTAAATAATAATAGCCTTTATAAAAAAATTTTCAATGTGTTCTGCCTAAAATTGTTTAAAATTTATATAAAAGACACACAATTACTTAATGGGCCAAAAAAAAATGTTTTTTTATTATTTGACCTAAACAACAAGCAGCTTTAAATCACGTTTGAGAACTTATAAGAAGCACATGCTGATCATTACACTCGAACACATGTTGAAGAAGGAAATATTTGTAACAGGAACAACATCACGTGAAATATAAATTTCAGAATTTACAAGGTCAAAAGTAGAAAAATGATTATGTTAAACTACAAAACAACTTTAAAAACAAATATTCAATCCTGGGTTCAAATTCTGCATAGAATAGAAACTATTGTAGGTAGCATATATTTTTCTAACTAAAAAATATCTGTTCCTAAAAAAAAGTAATGTAATGAAACTTAACTTTCTGTTGGGTCCAATACCTGGGGAAAATAAATTACAACTCCTAATAAAGATGGAACAGTATAATTATTTATTAATATACTTCCTTATTTATAATCATTATTATTATTCCTTATAATTATCAGATGCCTTCAAGAAAAAAATACCTATTACTTAAACATTCTTCTGATGGCGGTCAGAATATACTCAGTGAAATGATGAGACAATTAACAACCAAAACCTCTTACAGAACCAACTTTAAAAACACATTGAGTGCTAGAAGTTAAGAATGAAATTTATAAATTAAAATTTATATCAAATAATAAAAGAAAAAAAGAAAAATTTAAAAAGAATCTTAATAAAAAGTAAAGAAACTTACAACATAAATAGTGTTGGCCCAGTTGCAACCTACGACACACGATAACACACAAAATGAAACATACTACTTTCTGCAATCGTTCTTATAAAGTGAGTGATGTGGGAGAATTATCTCGAATAAAAACCCAACAATAAAACATAATCACCTCATTGGCTTAGTGCCAGATTGGAAAACCCCAGGTGTACCAAATTAGCATAAACTACAGTATTGGTAAAATTCCATTCCATATTCACATTATCATATGTAGGAAATACTTCTTTGTATCTTTAGTGACTAAATTTGTCACTATTTGCACTTTAAGTAAATGACAATATCACAATAGCACCCCTGGATCTTCATGGATATTGGTACTTTACAAATGTTGCTCGATTGATTGATTGATATGTGAAGTTATCACAGCAATTTCATTCTACGGTACATAGAACAAGTATTGAGGCTTTTGTCCAACATATTGCAACTATAGTAGGCCCTATTCTTCCTTGATACTGTTATGCAGAAGAAAACCTAAACGATCCTAAACGATTAAAATGTAGACTATGAACCCTTTCTCCATTAAAGATTCTCAAAAAGCCCAAAATTGATTTATAATTAGGCTTAAAAACCTTTCAGATGCAGAAGCATCCTAATTTGGTCTTGTCTCAGTAGATCAAACATTATTTCATTGTTACACTGTCTCTGTATTAGTTGAAAAATGTTTGCAGGTTTCTCTTAAATATTTATGGTCAATATATAGAGATATATGACCTTAAATCACATTACAATGAGGAAACTTTATGACTGGGCTTGGAGTGATGTTACTATATATAAACATGAAGAGGTCTATAGTACAGATTTTGACCTCCGTTATGTCCACTTTCACTACAACAAGTACCATAAACAGAACGATCCGCTGTAGATAATTTTCCAAGAATCATTCAGTTTAGTTTAACTGGTTAGTAATCAAGTTAGCTTTTTTTTTTTTCGGAGGGAGGAGTAATGGTTAACTTTGTTTTGGATAAAGAAGCAGATAAAGTTATGTAATGCTGAGAAAGAGAGGGGATAAAATTTTGTAATGTTCAGTGATGTGGTAATGTTCAGTGAAGGGGTATTGTTCAAATGATGGGATAAAGTATAGGGTCCACATAATTTCCTTTTTTTCGTTTAGGATCAGAGTCATCTTCATTTGTTTGTTAATGTGTACAGTAAATCCAAACTATTATTATTACTATTGTTTACTGGTAGGTTGTTCATAATTATCATTAACCTGTGGCATTGCCTTCATTGATGTTGTAGCCAAGGAGTTGGTATGGTAACTGACGATCAGTAACCAGCAGATGTATTCAATATAGAAGGACACTTTTGAACACAAATGTTGGCACGGACCGGCATGCACCATCATCCTCAGGTGTACCTGGGTCGATGGCGTATCGCAAACTGCTCTTATCAAAGCCGTGGGATCTTCCAAGTTCCATGATGTGTCAGCATCTCATTTCCATGTTCAGGTCTTCCTTGTTCTCTTGTTTCCTTCAGGCATATAAATCTACTGTTACTGTACATTTTATCATTAGTCTTAATTGTTTCCTTTGTGTGTCTAATTAAATTTAAGTGTGGGGTACATAAAAATAATAAGTGTCTAGAACTGGTATTCTATTGGTACACTTGTATTTATTACTTGAATCACACACACTGTACCACTGTTAATTAATGTTTGTAGTACACACACTCAGCTTTTATCATGCATTCTAAAACAGTGACAACCGTATGCTGTTTTAAAAATTATAGATTTGTCAACCATATGCTTTTACCAAGCACAGCACATAATAAGAAAAACATTGTATGAACCGTATGGTTGATGTAGAAAAAATCAATTAAAGGGACCAGCAGTCCGATTACAGAATAAGAACATAGGAAAATCTAAAAAGGACTGCCTCTAGTAAAGGACCACCATTGACAACTATTTCCTCATCCCAGCAAAGAAAATCCTATTTTGGAGTTAAAATCTATTAAAGAGACAATTCTATATAGAAAACTATGTTTTCTCACAAGTGTGGTCCCTTATTAGTTTCAACTTGATTATTTACACATGGTGGCCCAATAGTAACGATACTATGGCCAACTATAAAACTATAAAAATGTAACATTATTTTAACAAGCAAAACAAATCATAAACAAATAAAAAAAAAATGAAAGAAATAATAAAAAGATATGAAAATAATGTTCAATTGTTTAAAGAATACCTTTAACATAAATGTGAATGTCTTCCTCAGTGTGTGAATGAAACAAGAACATCAATGAATGGCTTACAATGATGAATACTACATTGGTGGCAATTCACACACAGCATTATGGGATGAGAAACCAGGAAGTTTAAGCAAAAAATTAATGAAACAACCAACTTAAGGAAATGATGGGCCATCAAGACAGGAACTCAATCTGTTTATTTTACAAGCAAAAACATGGTCTTGAAATATATAAAACATACAAACATGATGTGTGGCTTGACCTCTTAATAGCGCAGAAGTTTTATGAGTATCAGCGTAAATAACTAATTATTTTGTGGTTAAGTTCGGAATGGAAATTTTCTTGTACGATTGTTTATGGAACATGAAAGCAAAAGAACAAAAGTATGAATTGGAAAGAGATTCTTAACAATCGCAAATTATGATCAATAAAGATAAAATCTGTATATATGCTAACTGATTAGTTATCGGTCATGAGTTCGAGATTCTACTTTATAAGGATGTGGTGTTTGGAGAATATGCAGAAACAGAAAATCAAAATACTAAGATAATCTAAGGTGTTGTTCGATGTAAATACATATGTCAGTCTGGATGAAGGTACTACAGTACCATATTTTAAAGCTTATAATTGCAGTGCACTATTTACAGGTTGACTAGATACTCGTATTACACAGTGTTCCCGAGAGAAGCTAATAAAAAATGCATTCTCGTAGAAATCATAACTTTATTAGTGTCAATTAAATATGATGGCATCCCAGACAGCACTGTAAGACTCGGGATGATACCGTACATGGAATAATTTGAATGAAATGCACTCTATTATACACTGTACTGTATTAGTGTAAATCTGGCATCCTAGGCAAGGATGCCTGTAGTTCGGGACAATACCGTACATGGAATAATTTGAATGAAATGTACTATATTATAAATTGTACTGTATTAGTGTTAATTGTATATGTGGGCATCCGAGAGAGAGCGCGGTAAGATTCCGCCTGCAGTTCGGGACATACCGTACATGAATAGTAAACATTGGCCATGATGATTTTGGTGTCAAAAAATGTAACTAATTTCACTTTGGAGATTAAACTGAAATCTTGTGAATAATGGTAAAATTTAGATATGAATCCTGATCTGGCAGCATTGTATTACAGTGAGAGATAACTTGCCCCACATTTGAGAGTTTGATAATTGAAAAAAAGGATATCCACAAGTAATATTGGAATTTCCCCCCCAATGAAGTAGTAGGAATGAATTTTGGAATATACATTTGCCAATTCAAGGCAAATAAACAAGATTTCAATCATAACATGTGACAAATTATCATGAAATAATTCTTTTAATCATTGGAATAAAATATGGTACAAATTTTAAAAAGAGCCGATTATATTATGTTGTCCCGAACATGCATAAAAGTGCAGTTGAAACTAAATTACAATTTTTTAATATTATTTTTTTACAGATGATCATAACAAGCCATAAAAACAAGAGGTTTTCTACACAAAAATGGTAGGTACACTAGGCCATACACTTAAGGTTTTAATTTATTTTCACAGTCTGCAATACTAAAGTTGCTGTCAGGCCTATCTCCCGAGGGCCATATTGAAGTCATTAACTTACCTTATCTATGTACTTAATATTTATAAACTCAATATTTTATAACATATATATTTTTTTTAACTTTTTGACCATCGCATAAAATTTGATTTCTTGATTTATTTAGTGATGTACTTACAATTTGGTGGCAGCATCAGTTATGTTCTCGTCCCCTTCAATTCTGTACACCTTCCCATACATTACATATTCAAAACTCTCTGCCCTCGTTGGAGTACCGTCGTCAATCGGCGCATACTCGCCGTCATCAGGATATCCATCTTCTCTCAAAGTGGTCGCTAAAACCAATCGGAATTTATCTCCTGAAAGAAAGAAGGATATGGATGTTTAAAATCAAACTTCCTTTTTGTAATCAAGAAGCCAGGAAGTTGGTGGTTACATAATGTTCTTTCATTTCATATTAAAAAAAAAGTTGCAATCAAGGTATCTAGTAATGAAACATAGTTTATAGACAGGGGGACACCAGTGAGGAAGCAGGTCCACAGTCTGGGAAAACTGGCCCCAAGGTCAAGGGTCAGAAGAAAAAACACAATTCGTCTTGGAGAAAAAAATAATATGTATTTTTAACATATTAGTACTCAAACTCTTTTTGGTCATTGGGGACATCGTCGCGGCTGTTTATAGAGCATTACTATCATCTTATAATTGATTTAGTCACCTTCACAAACATGCTTAAAATATGTTAAAATGCAAACTCATGTGTAATATACAATTAAATCATTATTTTAAAATGTTAAGGAAGTGGTTAATACTAATAACTCATGATGAGACAATAACATAGATGGAAAAAACAAAAGAAGAGCAAAAAAGAAAAACAAAATACACAAAATAGAATCCATGCTAGTTCTAACTCTCCTCAGGACTATATTGCTAGTCATCATACTCTTGTAGAATGTAATCTTCACTAATAGATGGCCAAGATTGATTTAATGTAAAAAAAAAATGTAATAGGTGTAGATTATTCTGTTTCTGCTTTCTATAGTACAGTAGTAGTAATTAGTATCTTTTTGCATTTATATTATGAATGAATGAATGAATGGACAGAGTTTTAATTAAACCACAAGCATTAAACCACTTCAACTGACTTCACAGTACAGACAAAAAAAACCCACAGTGGTAAAAGCCAATGAACTTGCAAACATTACCAAAAAAATTATGATGATAATATAATCTACAGTACATGTGTTGTACAAACAACAGCTTTTGCCAGATGGGTTTAGTTGCACGCACAAACCACAGACTTAAAAAAAAAAAAAGCCTCAAATATTCAATCAACCGTTTATCACAAACCATCAGTAGGTGTAAGAAAGAACTGTTTTTTTTAAAATACACATATTTAGATATGTTCATCGTAGAATATTGGAAGTGTTCTATTACATTAAGTCATGGATAATATTAAACATTATTTCCTAATGCAGATTTACTGTGTTTTACTGTAACTCACACAACAACAAATCGCATCAGACTGCGTCACCAACGCTTTCTGAGTGGGCCTTTAGCGCTGGTCGAGAAATTGCTAACGAAACGCCACACTACCTCTCAGATTTTCTTAAAACTCACAAGATATGCATCAGTATTTAAATTTTTTATTTTATTTATTTATTTAATTCGCATCCAGCAGCATTAACTCGCCCATTACATGATGGATGATGCTTTATAAACCAAGTCTCCTTAAGAAAGCTGCTTAGAGAGTGAAGTAATGAGTGCTGCCATCACATGAATTGAAACCTAAAATACAAAACATTCATTATTTGTTTTATAACACACCTAAATAGATCGGATCGGGTTAGTCCTAGCTGCTAGCCTGGCCTAGGCCTATCCTCCGCGCAAAACCTAGGGCTAGACTAGAAATCCATCAGTGCATTTCAAAAAATAAGAGCAGAATTCCACACAGATTTTGCGCAAGTTTCAGCTAGTTATTGAGGTATCACCGTGCATTAAAATACTTTACAGCTGTTTACAGTAAACACAATCTCCGACATATTGCACACTGTTTAGACAAGTTCAGCAAGAAGTAGGCCTGAGAAAGGTTATAGGTGGCGTGTCATCATTTCATGGATTTAACCCTCCGGAAAATGTCAGTCCAACGTCTTTTTAACCAATCAAAAGATTGTATTAGGTTTAGGTCATGTCGTATCTATAGGTAACATGCAATGGATGATTTGGATGGGAAAAAAATGCATGTTGGAACAAAATTTCAATGATGAGTGATGAAATGGGTAAAATAACTAATGGCACGCGGTACAAAATCAACCAATCAAGTGACTGAGATCAAATCAGCTTGTATTCCTTTATAAAGTTATGAACAAAAAAATCAAAATCAAGCCAGATATCTGTTTGCCAAAGGTAAATAGACCACGTAGGATCCATAGTGCTCAACTTTTTTGAAATTGCTGCCAAAACTAATATTTATATCAACTTGTTCCTACCAAAAACAGTTCGAAAATGGAACAAACTGCAGTGGAAGCACCCAACTAGGATAAATTTTAAAAACTTATCTCAAACTACAGTAAGCCACTCCCCCAAAGCCTCTTTGTCAGACTTCCAAGTGGAGTATTCAAGAGGATAACCACCAAGTACCAAGTATTTAGCTGTGTGATAACATTTTAATATGTTATGTTAATTTATAAGATTGTTTTCCCATTTTTTATGACAGATGGTATAGTATTTTCTACATTTATCCTTTGTTATGAGAAACAAGTAAACTGAATATACAGCATGGATCATGTCTCCTATTCTTGAGGAGTTTTACCAATGAAAATGCCTTTAATGATTCAATGCAAGATTATTCAGTATGTCAACTTCAATTCATTATGTAGAAAGACAAAACCTATTCTAAAATGGTCGTAAAATTGGTTGCTGCACAACGTAGGTGACATACTTTGTAGCGATGGATCTAAAATCACCTGATACATCACATGATGCATGTCCTTGTCCCCAATTGGACTTGTAGCATGGTAGTAGCAATGTGTTCCCCGCCTTGCAAAAAATGCTGTGGTTCAACCCCCACAGGATTGTTCTTAAGGATAGTGACATAAAACAATTCGAGGGGAATACAAATTTTGAACTGAAATTTTAATTAATCCATCAATCATTCCATTTATATTGCGCTATTCCAACCGTCGTTCCTCGTGGTGCCGTTTCAAAAAAATGTTTGTATGAATGCAAACAGTTACTAAATATATAATTGCATTTAAATGATTTGTTTCAATTAATTTGGTGTTATTGGCAAACAACCTCAACTAAAAGTGACCAAATTTTAATATATTTTTAATACAGTGTGGCCCTTAACACTTACCTAAAGAGCCGCTGATTGTTCAGATGATGAAATATTGTATATTTATGGCACACCAGTAAATACTGGTAACTATAAATACCCCCTAGTACAAGTGACAGTCAACAAATATCCAAAAAAAATTCCCCTAAAATATACTCGCTGAATAAAGATTTAGCCATATCGATTAGTATAGTACCAAACAAACTGACTTCATACCCGTCTATATAAGTAAGAATCCTTCATCATAATCAGTTGTTGTTAATGTACTCCATCACCGATTACTTGAGTAACTATACTAAACTAAATACCAGACAATAAGTAATGGATTACTACAATTAAAAATTGTCAATTGAGATTTTGTTAACTTTGACAGTGACAATGCAGAAAGGAATGCACCCCACAAGTATTCAAGGATTACGCAAGTGTCTTCGAAAACGCCGCACAACAAAGAGATTTGGCGCAGTTGATCATTTTACTATTTGAGACTGACGTAGGAGTCGGAAATAGAGTAAGAATGGAATTCCGATGATTTCTTTCAGGAGACAATAATCTTACCCCCTGTATCAAATGCAGTAAAAAAATAATATAATGGTCTATTGAATTTATGAGCTTAAAATGGAATGATGTTTATCCTGTGACTAATAGAAACTTCACACACTTACAAGTCTTTAATAATACGTACAGTGTTGTAATGTTGCGACTGAATGTTTATAATGAATTGTATATTTAGATAAGTCAACGCAATTCTGCTATTTTCATCCAAAATTATTTTTTTAGATTCAAATTACATTTAGTTAAATGATTTTAATTTGTAATGAGAACTTTTTAAAAATAAAACCAAACATGAGTACACTTCAGTAAATTAAAACAAAAAATGTTAGTAATTTTATTTGGAAGCCTCAAGAGTATCCTGTAATAAAAAAAAAAAAATGGCAGAGGAAGACTAAACAAAAGCAGGATAAGAATCAGAAAGATGGAAAAAATATCAGCAAAATCAACCAAAGAGACAAGCTTAACAGTTACTATTAAAAACCTATTAAAATTCATAGATAAGACCTACCATTCCTCCCCGACCAACTTGCTACATTGTACAATGAGTTTCTGCTGCAACCAGGCTGAAAACACACCCGCAAGGAAAAAGCATTTAAACCTGGCTAAATATCAGTGCATCAGTGCTGGGCTTCAACTGGTACGATCTGCTCGGACACCAGCTGGAGAACAACTCCAGTGATAAGCAGACTTTTCATTTTATCACAGAGAAGGTCTCAGTTTTCAGAAGAACAAAGCCAATAAGAATAAAACTCTCAATACAGACTCGGTTCTTATATCCCATTCCACTCATATCAAAACCAGTAGATGACTTTTCTTTTCGGAAGAACAAGTTTTAATGCCTTTGTTCATTCACACAAAAAATTCTCTATCTGTAAAAATTAATATTTAAGTAGACTGGTTTCACTTATCAAACAATTTTGCTGAACTTATCCAAGTTTGTATCACTGTAAAGGGTATGGAAAGCAGAACCTACACAAGGAAGTTCATTTCTTTTTCTCCTCAAAAGCGTACAAAGTCTAAATATAAAATTATGTTCACTCAAGTGTTCTTCATTTTCTCCTCATTAGCATATCGGTACCGGTCGTTGCCATTCACAAAAATGTGAATTTTATCTTCAAATATCAACAATGAAAATTGTATTAGCCCCAGAGGACAATGGCTGCCACAGCTCGGTGCCTACAGTAGCTACATGGTCACTACACCAGGAGACAGCTCCTACTCTTTTCAAAATATCATACAGTAATTTTTTCCATGAACATTCTATTATGCACACACATGCACCAGCTTAAAGTTAAATCCGAAGGATGAGGGAATTACAGTAGAGCAAACAGTCTTAATAAGGGATAACCTAGCCTCTCAAGCACCAATGTCCAATCTCTTTATCGCTGTGTAAAGTCTCCATTCAAACTGTGCTGGCCCACCATTATATTCCTACATAAAAAATTTTCATCGGATGTTAAAAGATTTTTGTAATTTTATTTCCTTAAAAGAAAAGTAAAATTAGAAAATTTTTTAGTTTTAGTTTCTCTGCAGCACTATACAAAGTTTAAAACAGAAAATTTCAATTTTATAATATGCTATATTATGGAGTATGCTCCATAATATAGCAATGGAGTATGCTCCATAGTATGTAATTTGTGAATTTTAAAAATCTTTTTCTGTATAATTTTAATTGTATTGTACACAGTATGTGGATTAGTAAGTTTATTAAGACTATAATTAGTTTATGGCATTTCATTGGTTAAATCCAAACCTAGATCAGAGTTCACTGGCCATACCATATTTGGAGTGTGCAAACTAATTGTGAAAAGTTTGTTTTGTATGCAGTAAAAAAAAAATTAAATAAATTTAGCTATAGGTTGGAGATTATGATGACTGTTTTATATCCAGTGCAATCTACAGTCATTAGGCTTTGAGTTTAATAATTAACAAATAGTGGCAATGCTGGGGGGGGGGGGGAGCTGGCAATGGAGAACCTTACCGAAGTGGAAGGTTCCCTTACCTATTTTGAGCTAGAGGGCCATGCTTACTGAGACATCCGTAGTTTGAGCAATTTTAATCATTTTTATCTAACTGATTTTGCACTTGGTTAAGATAGGTAAGTGGTGGAGAGAGGGGTGCGGGTGAAAGTTCTCCTTTTACCACGCCCAGAATCTGCCACTAAAAAAAAGAACCAGCATTTTCAAGTGTGAAGCTTAGCAGTTGTCCATGTCCTACTAGGGCAACAATCAATAACCAAATTGTCAATGCCTATCTCCACCCAAAAGTATATTAAGTGAGTACTGATTGGTTTGAATACCTTGATTACTCTGCACAATATGGATTAATCTCCAAATAAGTCAAGAGTAAAGTGTATGCTTGGCATAATGAACTAAACTTGCTTAAGGTTCGGGTCACTGTATTTGGTATGAATTTTAAACACATTAGTGTTAGCCTTCAAATTAAAGTTTAAAAATACATTGCATAAATATTTTACCATCATTACATCTTCGTATCACAAATTATCGGCGATTGGATAAATAAACATTGTTCATTATTACAATTTGAGAGAAAGCCTTGGCAAAGATAGGATGGCATACTTCTATTATAGCTCTGTACTGTACCCATTGTGACGCTAAAATTGTATTTAGTCTATGAAGCAAGTTTTGTAAATCATTAACACAATCTAAACACTGTATTTGTGACATTACTGTTATAAACTAAAGAAAAAACTGAATGAGATAACATGCAACCAATCTTCTTTAGTGATCATGAATAATTGTTCTCTTTTATCATTTAAACTTATCGCGACATTAACATACTTCAGGGTAAGCAAATGTAGCGATTCAATTGATAGAATTTAGCAATAGAGCGCACCTCTAGTATTATTATTGATAATTATCATAAATTCCCAAGATTGTGATAATTAAATATTAATAATAATTAGCACAAACTTTCAAGTATGTCATAATTATTAATAAGTCAGGACTGCATAGTTTATCATGCCAATAATATTATTAACAATAACCACAATTTTCAAGCATAACTTTGCTGCCCTTTTAAAAGTTGATGATCACTCCTTTGTTTGGGATGCGCACAATAAACTCACCAAACTCGACTGGATACAGCTGCGTGTTCACGTCAAGAATGAGGTCCATCTTGAAGCTTTCACTCTCACAAAACAAACGCGAAACTAAAAACAGAAACAAAAAAGAAAAGATGAAACAATAGTAAAAACAAAACAAGGATGTAATATACACAAAATCCACATGTATATATAATAAATTATGTATTAATCAATGACAATTGCTACAGTACTAACACTACCTCTGCTCAGACTAGCCCATGCCCTGCACTATAAACCTTGGATTTATTATTATCAGCTTTGGTAACACGCTGTTTTGTTCTAAAATTCTTAATAATTTGTGTCCTTCAACATTCACATTATTTGTTCATACAAGTGGACGTTGAGGGCAGGCTTATTCACTGGAAAGCCAAAAGCAATGTTTCTCAACTCTGTTTTGTGTCATTTTTTTCTGGGAAGAACTGCCTCCCTTAAGCTGGTTTTCAACTAGGCAAATTAATTCATGCAAATCAAAGCGTAGGTTCACTTCCTGAGTTCTGATTGGTTGTCCTTTCTTTCGCTAGCAAAAACTCTGATAGAAATGTGAATGCGCATGTGCTGCCGCTTTCAATTCGCGCGAATAAATTCGTCAAGTGGAGAACAGGCTTTACAATAGTTCAAAAATTTATTAACATTTCCTATTTTAAGAATGATTTAGTTAAGCATCTTGTTTTTATTTTTTTGATTAAATTTTTCTAATTTGTAGGCCTACTACTGTATTGCATAATGAAGGATAGGAAGCCAATGATGTTTGGGATTTCATTCACCCAATTTCCTATCTGGGCAAACCATGTTGTTTCATTTCTGTGTATTTGCCAAATAAATATATTAACAATATAGCAATAATATCATTCAGTGAAACATCTGTCAAATAAAAAAAGTTTAAATAAAAAACAATGTTGTTTAAAATGATAGAAGCATTTTTCACAATCAATGAAGAATTCTACTTTTTTGCAATAATATGCATTGGTGGTATTGAAAATAGACCTTCCTGTCAACAGGTTTGACAAGCATGAAAGACGGAATCAAACAATATCACTCAAGTTGAAGCATTACCTTAAATAAATCATTACTTTAAGAAACTCCTAGAAAAAAAGTGACAATTAGGATTAAAACTGACTCTTGAATAGAAACCATACCATAAAACTTACCATTTTATTTAAAAAGGACTTGGAAATCTTGGGATCACACTTACTCACACTGTCTTCAGATCATAAAGAAAATTTGCTTTGCACGTGCAACCAGGAGGTTACCCATTCCCCCATGCTTTAAAACAAGTCTTGACAAGTTTGAGAATAAAGCTCTCCCATTGGTCAATTAGTTGCACAAAGGAGGACCAAATGACAGCAAACAACACTCTCTAGGCAAGCTTTTTATTGATAAGATAATGACCTCACAGGGTCAACCCCACTGTAGCCAAGCTATGACCCTAAACAGTACCAGGTACACAAATCTACTAAATAATAACAAAGTTGGTTACAAACAAAAGAAGGTACTTTGCATCGTTCTATACAAAAAAGAAGGTACATAGTGTTACTATTTATGCCTATATATAATTTAATAATAATACCACAAGACATGATTATTCAATATACCAGAGAGATATGCATTGCCATCATTAACCATGTCACCCTAAAACATTTGTAGTATAGAAGTTTGTATTACTGGAGTTTATATTGGAATAACAACTCCCTATTTCTGCCACTACAAAATAAAGTACAATATGCAATGCTGGCCATAGACAAGTTCAGACATGTACTAGTTACTATGGTAACAGTGCAGCACAATAAACATGATAAATCCTAATAGGTTACATCATGCATATCTCCTTGCTTCACTACAGTTTTTATAGGATGATGCAATAATAACTTAAACTTAGAATAAAATTACAATTTTTATGACAGATCACAAAACAGCACATAATATATTTTGTCCTAACATTCTTTGAGTGTTTCTAATTATTATTATTATTCTTATTATAGTTTTATTTTATTACTATTTCTGTCTGCAAAGTAATTCATAAGGATGCAAGTTCTATCCAGGTAAGCTGAATTTCTGGTGGGGGACGACAAGAACAGGGTGGTATGGTTTGGGGTGGGGGTGACGAGGATTTATACGTTCTCATTTAAACAAAATAGGAAAATTGTTTTAAATAAAGAATACTGCTAGTAGAATATATTACTATATGCTAAATTAAACTAAAAAAGTTTTTCCCTCTTTCTTCTTCATTTATTTAAATACTACCTATTAATTTTCATTTATTTAAAATGGGATACTACAGTATCTATTAATTCATACACTTGACTCATAAATATTAATACTAGCACCCTGCCAGACCATGAACTATTCCTAAACCACAAACTTCAACATTCACCATATAAAACAGATACTGTTGGTAAGCTGTGTGAGCAAACATCCAATAATGCTGATTGTCCCACTAATAATATGATTTTGCTCTGATTAGGATCTGAGAGGGCCCTTGTGTTGTAGCTTTTGTTTGTACATTAAAATGGTCGCACAATATTACTTAAATTTAAATACAACATTAATGAAAATTGCAATTGTCTATGGGTATGAAAGGAGAGGATAAAAAGCATCTGATTTTGAAGCATAAAAAGGGTCCCTTCAATATCATTATAGTTCTTAATTATTTACTTCACTACTTCCTGTAATGCTAAGCTCAGTATTTTCATAAAAGAATAACAAACTAAATAATTAACATGATGAAGTAAAACCAAGAGTATGATGTACTGCTTTCACTTTAGTTTTGATATTAACAATCAAAATTACAACTAAACCAAAAGATATCAAACAATATTTTAAAATAATTACTTCCTTGTACAGTTACGTTAGTTCAATTTAGCTGAATTCTTGGTCAATACAGTTATCCTCTAATTTATTAAATATAGAGCTCCCTGTTCACTTCCCCTAGATTATTAAGCATATCTCTTTATATGGCATAATATATACATTTTTTGTTGCTTTGAAATTCCCTGCCTACTAATACCTGCAATTCTCCTTCTGTCAGAAATTTATAGATTGTCTTAAAATTATTTCTGTTGCTTGGTTGACACAGCATCTTATCAACTTTGTACTTGTGGGTTTTGCCAGCCGTCAAATCGTTTGGTCAAGTGTACTAATAGAATCAGAGAGTTCAGATTTCTTTTTTATTGTTTCCTTCCTTCTCATTTTTGTCAACAAGATATGTAAAAAAATATATATTTCATTGACAAAATGTAATTAAGGTATACTTAAATAAAAAAAAACAAACTATTGTATTAAATCTATGCATTAACACCTTCTGAAGCAATAAATAACAATTATTCTAGAATTTCAAAAACTTGAATAAATTAATTTGGACAAACAATTAACAATGATGATAATAAGAAAACAACAATAATAATAATATTAACAATTGTTTTTTATCAATTAAGTGAATCTGATATTCAATAACAATAATAGCATAAATAAATAATAGTAGTACTGTAGTTCAAGATTCTAGATAATTATATTTTCAAATATTTGGAAATTCTGTTTGGTGTAACCACTTTGATACATACATACTGTATGTACAAAAATATAATTTAAACATTGAAAATATAACAAGAAAAGCAAAAAGTTAACCAATGTAAATATGGAAAAAAGATATGGCCTATGTATATACAGTAAATAAATACAGTTAAAGAGACAATTGATAAACATATTTGGACACGAGTTGTAATATCTTATTGCAAAAGGTATGAATAAGTTGAGGAATTTTGAGGTACATTGTAATCTCTATCCTGAGTATAGCCATTTAAATTCATTAAAAAGTGGGTGGTTTCTATCTTCTAATATTGTAATAGTTTTCTTATAAATTCCTTGATAGCATAGGTCTTCAAGATAGACCTAATAATAGCAATAATAATATTAATAATAATAATAATAATCATAATAAATACTAATAATAATCATAATAAATACTAATAATAATAATAATAATAATAATAATAATAATAATAATAATAATAATAATAATAATAATAATAATTTGAAAATATAAATAACTAGATGTTCAGTATAGTGATCAGATAGGTAAGTGTAAATTTCGAACAAATCATAGAGTTTTAAGCCTCCTAATATTTAATGGTATGCTCCATTCAAAAGCTAGGACAGGGCAAGGATCACCGGGGCAATGCTTCTTATCATTATTATAAATATTATAGGATGCCTTAGTCATTCTCAATTTTAGGGCAGACATTATTATGAAAGAAGAAACGACTACAGCAAATGCCTGTATTCTGAAATGATGTGTTCACAACCACAAATTGGCCAATCAAATGCCTAAGCTAAATGCACCAATAAAGACACGTACAAGTCAATACAGCAACAATAATAGCCAATCAGAAAATGATACTAAAGATTTGAGCAACCAATGCTCTCTGGACAAGTGGGCTGAGTGGTAAATGACATCATTTCTATTTTTAGAGATTACATCATTAGAGGAAATGCAATTGGTAATTTCCATACAGAAAAAAATAAACGCTCATTAAGCATCGCTTGAAAAATGCAACCCTGGCTTGTTTGGATAAACAATAAACTGCAAACAGGGGGATCATCTTTGTAACATCATTATTACTGTAAAAAATAAACAACAATTATAATACTGATACGTATAAGCCTTGTATTATAGAATCCACTGATTCAATTATAAATATACAACAGTCTACAGACAAAAAATGCAACCAAGGCAGTGCCACAATACTTTTGAGGGAATATAATTTGATAATTATTGAGAAACTAACAGATGAAAAAAAATATATATAAAATTTTATAGTAGTTTTAAACTTTCTAGAAGAAATTTCATGTCAGTGTTTCTGGTTGATATTCACAACATGTATAAATCTGTGGACAAAATTAAACTAATAATTTGATGGTTATTTCAATCCTCAACCCACGCATGACATTTAAGCAAAAGCATTTTTAAAATTAATCGTGACAACCCAGGCCTGGCCTAGTGTATGGTGAAAAAATGTGGGGCTTTGTATTAGTCTATGGCTGCCAGAATCTAAAGTAAGGTCTGCATGGGGAATATATCCTCCACGCAAAAATTTGGTCTAGAAATCTGTGCGCACATTTTGGAAGATAAGGGCCGATTTCCGCACAGATTTTGCTAAAAATTAGGCTTTGGACTAAATACTAACCAATGTATTTTTATGCAGCAAATCTGATTCTGTGCAGCTATTTTCCTTGCGATATTTTCCTTGCAAATTTAAGCTAGTTTTTGAGGTATCATCTGTGCAACTATTAAAACAGACTTTACAATATGGCATGGCTGTGCACTCAGGGGTCAGGAGGGCTTCATTCCTCTGAATCTTCTTTAAAATCCAACTACGATTTGGAATAAAATTGGTAGTGCTGCATTATAACAAGAAACATTATTTCCTAGGGAGTGGAGGTGGTTGCAAAGAGAGTATAGTACAGTATGAATAATTCTGTACAGTGTCATTGAGATCGGGGAAAAAATCACTAAGGAATTCCTTCTGAAATGAATGCGAGAAAACCTTGGTATGTGCACTTACATAAAATCAGTGGCAGATCCAGGGATGGTGTAAAAGGGGTGGCAAAGTAGCACCCCCACTCCCCCCCCCCCCACAACACATCAGTAGCCAAAAAATTATATATCATTACGATTTATATAAGAGATTAAATGGCAAAATCGTCGAAGCTTCCAGGGTATACAGTATCCCCACAGTATGTAAGGGTACCGTATCCAACCAGTTTGTCAAAACCCAGTTTGTTAAAACCTAGTTTCCCGAGTCCATGGCCACTTTGCCACAACCCAGTTTGCCAAAACCAGTTGACCGACATAATGACAAACCAGTTTGCCGAATTGTGCTTTCAACATCATACAAAAGCAAAGCATACTGTGCCTCCACTGGCATGTGTGTTTACTTGGAGATTATTATTTTATTTATTTCCTTTATGTCTACATATCATTATCTTAATTAAACTTTATATATTATATGCTTGTTAAGTCATTTATCTGATAGGACTATTTAATTTTTTTTTTTTTTTGCTGATGATAGCCTAATTATTAGTCAAGTTTGATTTACAGAATGAGACAAAAAAATCATTAAACTACAATAAGTTGCTATTTATTATACAAATACAGTGATCGCATTGTGTTGAATGGCTTCTAAATTCTCAATGTCTCAATTTTGGCTGGTCCTGACTTTCCGCTGGCACCCCCACTACGTACAGATTCAGTCATAATAAGAGAGTGCTCCATCATGAATTTTAAGCTGTTTTTAATGTTTCACTGCACCATCACGGTTTTTTGAGTCTACACACCACTGGCATTCGGCAAACCGGGTATCAGCAAATTGGACATGGCAGTCTGGCATTAGCCAAACAGGGCGCATGGGTTCCGCATCCTTCAGATAGATTGCTACTTGCATCACAACAAAAAAAAATATGGTAACTACCTAACCCCCTCCACAAGGCTAGATTAAGGTAGGCTTAAGTCATAAGGTAGCCCGCCCTATCCAAGCCAAGGCCCACGGTGTCGGTAGGTTAGGCCCTCTAGAGGCCTAGCTACTCTTGGCAGTGTAGTGAGACTGGGCCTTATTTAGTAAAATAAATTAGTAATTATCATAAAAAATAAACATGACTGATAACATAGACAAATTAAACCAGCTAATAATTAATTTAGTGGGCCAATGCTACGATCAGGGAAAATACAAGGTGGTTAGGGCTAGGCTAGGCCTACATAAACTTCAAAGTTTCTATTGCTTACAGAGACCGCGTTCGCCGCCGTTACCGGTCTTATTTATCATAGCGTAACTGGCGTAAAGATGGCGGCGCCCATGACAAAAACATGTTGGGTTCGTTCGGAATGCAGTGATACAATTTCAGGGTGATCTATGGGCACAATTTTGTACTAAAATAAATAAATAATATATTTCATCTACCTCTGTCAAATTTAACACCATCAGGATCAATATCCTTCACGTCAAAAATATCTTCAAATAAAACACCAGACATGTTTAGACGAGAACCGATGTTTATAAAAAGTAACAATCATTACTATGGAACGCAAAAAGGGCAGCATAAGTAGCAGTGCATGAATGATTACGAACCACCGGCGCAAAATTTTACTACAGTATACACAGAAAAAATATATTGTAATTCTCTTAGAAAAATTACATCAAATTATATAATCTGAATTTCAGCAGTTGTGAAAATAAACCGTGTGCTAATTATTAATACATCATAAAAGAGATGGGTTCCATCTCCATCACTCCTGTACAGGGCACCAAATAATAATAATAATAATAATAATAATAATAATAATAATAATAATAATAATAATAATAATAATAATAATAAGTTGTACTTTAATATAGCGCGACAATGCGAAGCTTCAATGTGCTTTACAACCACACACACTCTCACACAAAACACTAAAGCAAAGTGAGAAGAAGAGGGCAATGAAAGAAAAAGATGAGTTTTTAGTAAAGCCTTTACTCTATTGTGGAAGCTTGCTTCATGTGTTCAGGCAATTCATTCCAAAGAGTAAAAGAAGCGAAAGAAAACGATCATTGATCATAAGATAGTGTATGGAAGACACTGTGATGAGGAGCGTAATCTGCGTGAACGATTAAAAATTGATAAGTTGCCTTATGTAAGTTGGAGCACCAGTGAAGATGATTTCTTTTATTGACTGGTAGCCAATCACGGATGTCAGGTATTATTACGTGATATGGTTTACTTCGGGTTACGATGCGAGCAGTGACGTTCTGACCCTTTGGAGTTTAAGCAGTTCAGACATAGACATATGTAGACATAATGCTTGTTTTTGTCTTAATTTAACTACTTGACGGAAGTACTCATACGCAAAAAAAGTGGGTTCCTTTGCAACATTTTGTGGGCAGAAAAGCTGGGGTGGATGCAGGCGGTGCGATAGAACCCACCTAAATTGTATTAAAAGAATAGTGTTGAATTGTTGATGTATTACCGGTAACATTTTAAAGGTATGACAGTGCAATTTCCGGGCCCTAGAGGTCCATATTCGCAAAATGTTCTCATCTCAGCCCCAGCTGAGGTGGTGTGGACTCTCATGCACCCCGTACCGTCAAAATCCTGCATCCGCCCAAGAAAAGGCTGAAGTGTTTTTAGACTGCGTACACTTTCAAAATTTACTATAAATAAAACATAAAGTAACAAAAATAAATATAGTTATTTTATGTTTTAACAAGACAATCAATTAAAATAATTTTATTGTTTAACCGTGGACCTATTAATAAGATCTTAATCTTATTAATTCAACCATGGACCTATTAATAAGATCTAATCTTATTAATAGGTCCATGGTTCAACGACACAGTATTTCATCTCCACACATCATATAGAGGGCGGCAAACTACAATATTACATTATTTTAAATGATTAGTAACTTTAGTATGGAGATAAACCTCACTGATGATAGTTATCATTTATAGTGTATAACGCACCCTAAAAACAACAAAGAAATAGTGACCCATGCTTTCAATCAGAAGTTACAGTATCCTAGTTTTATAGCCCTTTAAAATTTATTGGTACTGTAATTAATTGCTATCAATGGAGTTTCGTAATTCAAAAAAAAAATAAATAAATAAAAAATCCCTGTGCCGAACCACGGAGCTGGACTTTATCCCTAGTTTCAGAAGCAGATGAGCGTGTGATACTCCCTTTCGATGGGACGATAGTTTCGAAGTAGTAAAACCTTATCTGATGTGTGCTGTATGAAACTACGGTATTTGATCCCTTTGTAAATAAGCTATTTACAGTTTGTACTTGGGGTTTTCCAGAGGATTTTCCAAATATTTTTCAATTCAATTATATTCAAAATATCTCCAAAAAAGGAAAAGAAAGGAATTAAAGGCATCCATATTTATGACAGATTGTATATATTTAATTATTTATAATAATAACTATAACAATAACACCAATTATATTAACTGACTTCTCTTAATATATCATTAATATATGATTGAAATTAGACAAGATTCCAAATGTGCAAAATAAATAATATAAATTAAATATCAAACAATACAGTAAAAGCAAACCAAAACAAGTTTATTGAAATATAATTTTGCTTTATTATAACTTTGATTAGTTCACAAAATGAAAACAATTTGAAAATTTTGAATTAAATAACATGATCAAAATATTACAATTATGTTGATTGATATGGAACGCTATTAGTGCCTTTAGTGCTAATGCATAATGAATTAGTACATCATGATTTTGCACAAAAGGCACTAAAGGCGTCCCATAGATTGATGTACAAATTTATAAAAAACAAAAATATGAATCTTTTGTGACAGTATGATTATTATGCATAGAAAAATAAAATAATTATAATTTTACAAATTATTTCTAAAATTTCTGGAACAAATTCCATGCTAATGTCATCCATGGTATCGAGTAAAGAACTTAAAATACATATAAAACGTTACTTATGAATGGGTAAACTGGTATTGAGTAAAGAACTTAAAATACATATAAAACATTACTTATGAATATGTAAACTTTTTGATTCATTACACACTCAAAAACATGAATCTGAAAATGACATTTGCAGGAATATGTATAATCTACAAAATGCAGTGTGGCATGCAGGGTGTATAAAACATGCTAAGACTAATCAGAAAGGGGTACACAACATACCAGAACCAATTAAGGGGACAGTGTTAGCCTTAAACTAAAACTGATAAAACAAAAATTCCATTTTTTTACTTTATCACATGATGGATTTGTTTTACCAACACAATCTAGCCTAGTCTTCTCATATACCATATTTTGGTGGGGTAGTGGGTTTGCAAGAACCCACAAAACACTCCTGATAGCATTTTCACCCACCATAATTGGTGGGGTGGGGGGAAGGTGTGGAGGAGATTTAAGACCTCACCATCTAGGCTTTTCATCCACCATGTTTTGCGGTAATGGCTGGGTGTAAAGACCCACAATGCTCTAACTTTCTCATCCAACATATTTTTAAGCAATATTACAAATAGTATACATAAAATCATAGTTAAAAATTCACACTTTCAAGTGCTAATTTTTTTAAATCACTGAGATAGACTGCCATGCTTCTACTAGCTTCGGTATTTTAGTGCTTTTTTTTAAATTATCACTTTATCATACCACATATTATTATGGCTACGATCATCATCTCTATATCTCTATCAATATTTCATATATTATATAACTGTTTTAATATAGTATCTAAAAGCATAATAAAATAAAGAAATTAGAAAACATCTTAGCAAAAATACAAATACTCTGTATCAAAACCACAAACAATTTACATTTTACTATATAGTTTAACAAGCACCAATTACTTAAATATTGTTCTCGTCGTTACAAACCACAAGTAGTTAGTGGTAGTATGCAAATAGTCTCATACAATGGTTTTGGTTAACACCAAATATCTTAAAATAACAGTCTCTACAAGTCCATTAATTTGGACACATAAATAGGATTAACCCTATGGAAGTAATACACTAAAAATGACAAAGGATTTAAAGATATACAGTGCTGTCACTCTAAAAATCAAGAACGAACTCAACAGATGAACATAAATTTTGTAATAATTTATCGTTCTATAGGTCACAAATAAAAAATAAAAAAATGTTTGCAATGGTTTTACAGATAAAAACTCATAATCTTGAAAGCTCTGATGAGGAAAGTAAAACAGAGGCATTACAACTAAAAAAGATCTATTAAACAATCAACTATTAATCAATCAGACGAGTGTTTCTAGAGCTCCTCATGAGGCAGTAGAGCTAAAAAAGATCTATTAATCAATCAGCCTAATGAGGGCAGTATAATAGAGGCAGTAGAGCTAAAAAAGATCTATTAAACAATCAACTATTAATCAATCAGCCAAGTGTTTCTAGAGCTCTTCATTGGAGCTAAAATCTAGTATTTTTAAACATCTATAATTTAGTGGGTGAAACTTCTTACTTCTTGCAAGTTTTAAACTGAATGTGTTACAGTGAATGTAAAACACGGCAGCATCAACTTCTTTGAGCTTGGCAGGGAGGATCTTGTTTGCATGTCAGAATAAACATATTATACAGACACCATCCCTAAGAAACATAGTCTGGCATAGACAAAGTAATTGGCAAGTTAACGTTTGTTTTAGGATGAGAATCAAAGTAAAAATGTTCAGCCTCCACAAATAATGATAATTCAAACAACTCAATAGTCATGGTTACAAGACTAATTATAATTAGTGTATATGAAAATTTGTTTCATCACTTGCTAATAATTATTTTGAAGATAAGTTAATTTTTTAAAATTGAAAACAAAATCAATACTGAAATGCGTGCATACTTCAGACTACTGCTTAATAATACTAACAAAAATATTAGTACAATAATAATATTATTATAATTCATGAATCAGTAAATACATGATATGATATAAGTTTAGTGAAGTCTCAATATTTGATATACATTCTTTACTTCTGGGTTAATAAAAATTATTTACACATTATATCACATAAATATTTGGCTCACAAAAAATTGTTCATAGTAAAGTACAAGTTTTTGTTCAACATGAGACAAACGGTAAAATTGTAAAATTATTTTTAACTATTCCAACCTTAAGCATCACTACATACACCCCAACCCTGTCCTCACCCTACCCCTAACCTACCCACGCCTATATTTTTTTTACAAAATTCCTATTATTTTAACCTAATGAACAAAAATGACCAGCTGTTTTTTTTTTGTTTTTTTTTTTTTTTGTGGGACCAATTGGGAGACAGTATTTTTTGGATTGGCTAGATTTCCATAAATCTTCATTCTGGCTGCATTATCCTCCAAACAAATCGTGGGTTAGGTCCTCTGTATTTTTTTTACAAAATTCCTAATTGATCTTATGCAAATGTTCAATAAAATATGTAAAACTAACAACAAAAGTCAGTACTTCAAAACTCAATGCCGGCAGTATACATATGTTTCTTTTTATGTTGTGGAAAAAGTTGTCCATTATTGATATATGTTCTATTACATAATGTAGTTTGTTTATCAACACATTATATTTGCTATAAAAAAAGTGATTTTACCTTCTGAACAATTTTTGTAAATTCTAGAGCAGGCCTTGGAGACAGACCCTGAAGGAGACGTGTACAACCATCTAGAGACCCGGCATGACCAACAATCAGGAAATTATCTGCAAGGAACAAAAATCATACTTTCAATACTTGTCTGTTAAACAAGGTATTACATGGACCTGTTAAAAAACTCCGAACATGTACTGTATGTGCATGTTAAACAACTCTGTACACCTAACAGAAAGAAAAGCAAGAGATGTCGACCAATCACCTCCAAAACGTGCAATACAATCTGTGATTTTATGTTTACTCAACTTCAATGTCTAGTGCAGTAAATATAACGATACACAATAGGCTTCATCACTAACTACCAACTCTTGAAGATTATAAAACCAACTTACTGCCATCTTTATTGTGTTTCAAGACATGCCTCATAAACAGCTCACTCCTTTTGAAGTATGAGTGACAGTTCTCCTGGAGGTTCAGCTGCTGTGCTGTAATGAATGATTTGTAGGTGGTGTCCACGTTCAAGCCAAAGGCCTTTAACTCCTCTAGAGTCATCCAGTTGGGAAGTCCACCTTTGCACCACGCCAACCACTCAAATAGAGTGATATCTACATTAATCATCACTGATGCTGGGGTCCCTAAACCTAATTAGTTAAAAAAAAATGTAATTATAATTAAGTGCCTAGCATCACTATTAAACAAAAAAATGTTTCTAGTATTACTAAAATGCAATTTGAAATACATGGGTTGAAGGAGGGACTTTCACAGATACAGGGTCTACCAACCTCCGCCCCACCATGGTTGAGGCCAACGTTTCAAAAATTATGATTTTTCATACCTCTAGATTGCCAGAAATGGCACTGAAAAACTTAATTTGAATTTAATATTTTTCACTTTGTTTTCTAATTTTAAAAAATTTAGGGGCTGGCTGGGCCCACCCTTAAATTTACCACTGATGACGGTGGAGAGATTTTGATGACAATGAATGTGACAATAATAATAATAATAATTTACTGCTGCTACCCGACATTGCTGTGCTAAATTTAAATAATAATAATAATAATAACGATTTTTAAAGCGCAAACATCACCACCAAAAATTGGTGCTCAAGGTGCAAATATTGTTTTCACTATTGTTACCTTTAAGTATAGCATCAGCTGTTTGTACACTTCTCAACGCTGGTGATGAAAACACATGGGAGATTTTAATTCCTGCATCCCGCATCGCTTCTCCTGAGAAAAATACAGATGAGCAATATGACATTTCTATAATCACTCTCATCTTAGAACAAAATAAAAAATAACTATTCCCATAATATTGATGTGAATGACAATGGATGACAAAGATTATGGTGATGGTAGTGATGATGATGCTGCTAATGATGATGATATGATGATGATGATGATGACAAAGATGATAATGATAATGATGATAATGTATAGACCAAGTCCAAGTCTTAAAAAGCAATCTTAATGTTTACTTATACAGTAATTACAGTAATTAGCAAGATCGTATCTTTTGTCTACTGCTGCTATAGCAAAGGTCTTGCGGCGCTATCCGCTGCTTGGTGCTTCAGTTGGAACTAACCAGCTGCTCAGACTAGGCCGCTGGAAGTCCCCAGTGAGTTGCAAGACGTTGGCGGCGTTGTTTCAAAATAAATCAGATAAAATGGTCTATAATGGTAATAATTTTGGAAGTTGATACTGTATATTGATAAAATTAAATTGGTGATGATGATGATAATAATAATACTAATGATAATGACGATGATAATAATACCATTGTCATTCACATCAACTTGTGCAAGTTAAACTGTATTCCAACAATATTTTCAATTTGATAATTTAAGCATCACATTTGTAACATTTGTAGCATTACTTTCTTCTCTTGACTAAATTTATTAGGTGTACAGCCACAAAAAAAAAAAAAAAAAAAAAAAAAAAAAAAAAACCAGTAAAATTAATTAATAAAATTATAAAATTAAAAAAAATATAAATAAATATAATAAATATATATATATATATATTTTTTTTCTTTTCATATTTTTTGTGGCTGTATATATTTAATTCTTACAGATTTTATTTCTTTTCTTTTCTTTTCATATTTTTTGTGGCTGTATATATTTAATTCTTACTTGTTTATAAAAACCAGACTACTTAAAACTTAATTTTTAATTTTGCATATTATTTATTTATTTTTTTTTTATTTTTATTTCTGTCATCGTATTAATAATGATTTATTAATTATTTTTAATGGTGGTCATATCTTAAAGTTTGTTTTCAAACTTATTTTGACCACCATCCACATACTTTTTTTTCCATATGAATTATACTTCTAATTTATGTATATGTGGAGAAATATTAATAAACAAAAACAAAACAAAAATGATGATGATGATGATTATGTGATGTTGATGATGGTAGTAATGATGATGATGATAATAATACTAATGATAATGATGATGATGATAATAATACTAATGATAATGATGATGATGATAACAATACTAATGATAATGATAATAATACTAATGATAATGATAACAATACTAATGATAATGATGATGATGATAATAATACTAATGATAATGATGATGATGATAACAATACTAATGATAATGATAATAATATTAATGATAATGATAATAATACGAATGATAATGATGATGATGATGATATGATGTTGATAGTAATGTTCAGGATGATGATAATGATGTTGAGGATGATGACAATTTTGTTGATTAAATGATAGTAATGGTAATAAAGATAATGACACCAGAAAATATATCAGATTAAAATGATGTTTGTATTGTACATTCAGGATCTGAATGTCAAATACTTACCTGTCATTCTTGCTTGGAACAATCCCATTTCAGTAATAGGGGAGTCATTTATGAATGATTTAGGACTCCCTGCTCTGTCAGGCACCTTCCGTGGCATATTTATATTCTTTCTTAAATACTTCCCTACAAATTTGAAAAAATAATAATTTTATAATAAAAAATAATTATACATATCTACAAACATTAACAATGGAAAAATGCACTAAACATATTATATAAAATATAATTTATGGAATTCTAAGTGCAATGGAAACAGAGTTATCTGGTTCATCATTGATCGGGACCAGAGACTGACCTGATCTAAGTAAGTATAAATACATATATCATATAAATATATTGTTATACATATATTATATAAATACATTATAATAAATACATATACTACATAAATACATCATTATATAAATACATATATTGTATAGATACATTATAATATAATCACAAAATAAAGGTACCATTTTCATCAAAGCTTAGATGAATCCATTGCTGACCAAATGAAATATCAACTCGTTCTGCATGCCTCACAACAAATAATTGCCTTGGAGTGGATTTCTTTACATTGATCGTAATCTGAAATGACATAATAATTAACATAATAGATACCATGCAGTATGGTGACATTTTATCATATACACCTAGTTAGGCAAGGCTTTTTTTATTGCTTGTCTTGCGAACTTATTTTTTTGTAAAGATCGTCAAGAGGCGGGCGGAAAAAAGATTAAAATAAAATTTTGTTTTCTTGTTTAGATGGAGGATAAAATAAAAATAAAATTTTATTGGTGAATGTAAACAGCGTAGTAATGGGATGATTAAATGCTTTAAATTTACATAAATAGGAAGAAATAAACATCTTATTTTTGGAGATTTCAAGGAAGCGGCTGGCCTAATAAATATAAAGAAAAACTTTTATATTTTCTGAAATTTCCAGCTTTTCGCTGCAGCAGATGCGCTAATTGGCCAAAAATAAAATTATATTTTTATTCTAAATTATCAA
>NW_022687459.1:270396-286931 GCF_011630105.1 Anneissia japonica | reverse complement strand
GCGAAACAAGGTATAAAAATATCCCGCCTTTGATGTATATGATAAAATATCACCAGGCAGAATGTTGATATTTTATCATAAATGCCTATGTATGATCTATATGGGGCTTGTAATGCCAAAACCAGCAGCAGTGAAGAAAATTGATTTTTTTTAAAAATATATACATATCCTCCCCATTATGAGCTTTAAAATTATGAGTTATTTACTGGAATCAACTTACTACTGCCAAAGAGATAAGTATTATGACTTCTGTGTACTAAAGTATACAATGCTGCCTCATTCTTATGCTAATTACTCAGTTAAACTTTGAGTGACTGTATTTTATTCTGATTTGATTTGAAATTATTTGGTTCCACTTTAAAATGCATAAAAATACAATATAATGAATGAAATCTAAAACAACAACACACAAAAAGACAATCATATAAAAAGACAATCATATAAAAGGACAAATTCAGAGATTAATAAATAAAACAATATTAACAGACAAAAAAATAACAAAAATGAGGGAAATAAATATTATATACAATTTTTTAAATAGATTGAGCGATATAAATATATTGCAATTTAAATTTTATGACAAAAGAAGTACGCAGTAGACACGATCGTAAAGCAGCGAATGCTATGCAAGCGAAGTAAACACAATGCAGATCAATGACTGTTTGTGGCGTCATGTAATCAAACCAACTGATGTGGCTGACGGTGCAGCGATTCCTTTGATGTGTCAAATGGGGCCAAAATATGAGGACGATCAAACAAAAATGGATTCAAATGTCGAATAATCAGAACAATGAAACCATCAGTTACCTTTTTTCGGAAGTTATACTTTTCTGATGAAATGCCTGTACTTAAATAAAGTATGAATTTTTTAAATTTTAGCTAGTAACGACGGCAAAAAGAGTGCTCAGCATGCATACTGGGATGTCAGCACATTATATAATAGTATATACGTTATATAATATGCTGACATATTATATAACATGTTTACAATATTTATATAATATAAATTAGTAAACATGTTATAAAAGCTTACATTTTCATACTCTGGGTTTCCCTGCAGTAATCCTACTGACGTTTTGTATTTACTACTGTGCATCTCATCGGAGCCCATAGCAGGCGCCGGCTTGCGGATTGGCGGTACTGGAATAAGTTCACTCGTTGTTTTTGTGATTGGAAATGCTCTGCAAACAAGAAAATAACAGAATTAGTCACCAAGAAGTAATAGAAAATCTTAATAGTTTAAATTTATTAATAATAATAGTATAAGATTAATCATGTACAAAGCAGTTATTTTGTTTGCTAAACTGATAAAATTTGTTGTGATCACTCATGCATTTATAATATGTTTTGAATTTGATTCTGTCATATCTGTATTACCATGTATCAATCCACCAATCAGTCAATCAATGTATCAATCAATCAATTTTCAAGATTTGCATAGTACCAAAAACCACTTCATGCATTTTTCAGACATACACATTATGATTATTATTTTTTTTTTCTAAATAATAAATTAATAATCATATACATTCTGTTTGATGGTGTTTACATCAGGAGATTTAATAATATTTTATCTGGAGGTTTTGGTTCAATTCTCACCGAATCACTTGAAAGATTTTGTTTTCGCAAGTCAGGTAGGGCAAAACCTCATTCCCACTAAAAACCTTATGATTATTAATTTTTATAAACAAATACAAATATTTTAAAATATTGTATGAAATATTAGTGACTTGGTGTTTGGTTGATTAGGAGATTTTGAGAGTGATAAAGACTAATTTTAAATAATCTGTTTAATATACTTAATCAATATATAATTAATATAACTTTATTCATACAATATATATTAAAAGGTTGTCATCTGTAGAAGGGATGTTTTGTCCTACCTGAAGTGTTATCGTACCGAATATTATAGTAAGTCAGCAAATACTTGCAAAACAAAATTTGCAAGTGATTCGGGTGGGAATCGAACCCATGACCACCAGACTACCAGGCTTGCACTTAGTGATTAGTGTTGAATCCGGTCGCCAAGTAGCAGCGGCTACATTGAAATAGCATCTGTATATCATCATCATATCTCAAAAATTATCTGAAATTTTACTAGTTTGTTAAATGTGTTAAATTGAAAGGTAATGTGTATAAAATACCTGTGTAGGGTCCACACATCTGACTCCGGACAAGACTCCAGGTAATCTAACGGAAATTTTCCGGCACATCCCGTCTTGTGGGATACTCCGTAAATCCAGTCCGGAGTCGAAACTTCATCATTCGCCTCACGGTAGATAAAATCGTCGTTCGTTGCCTCTAACTCATCCTCTGTCTTTGCCAAACGTGAATACATTACACGATAAACCTAACACAAAGGAATGACAAAAAAGATATTCAAAAGGATTTGTGCAGCATGCAAATCTATTGAAAGCCAGACTTAAAGTAATGTATTTTAAAATCCTATCAAACACCTGTTTAATGGTAACAATAATAATACAAATTCAGAAAGTTTGAATTCCAAACAAATTATCAAGGGTACAGTTTCCAGTTTCCTGGAAGATCCCCAAAGAGCCATTTCTCTGGTTGTCACAATCTCAATCATTCACAATAGACCTCCCCTTCCCTGGTTGCCGGAATCTTAAATATGCACACCATGCAACTCATGTGCTCACTCGAGTACAAAGCTTTATCTAATTCAGCAGAGACTAGGCCTAGAACTTTCATAAACATTGTACCTATTGTATACTCAGTCTAACACAATTCAATCTTCCTAAATTCAAACCAAAGTTAGCAGGTCTTGGCCACTCTAAAGCCAACACTAGACAGACCCTCTTCAGAAAGGCTTCTACAAATGGATGTCTTGTTGTGGAACAGGAAATCTTGTTGTCTCTACCCAGTAGTGTCTGATTATAAATCGACTTTATGCCCAAGATATAAACAACATGACCACGACCTCCTGATTGAAAGCCAAAGCCTAGCAATGCTGATTCAAAGTTGGAACAGAGTTACTGTAGATTTAACAGAAAAGAATAGTTCATTTTAAACAAAGGGTGATGAACAATAAACTTTGACCTTACATCGCCTTTGCCTGCCCGTACGTCTCTGGAGTAGAGCCTCAATTCCCAGCGAGCGGATTTGTTCAAGTTAATTTCCTTTGAAAGTTTCTCTAGCTTCTCCAGATGACTTTGGTGGAACTGGTACGCTAATGTGAGATGTAACTGTTTTTTATGAGGTTCAAGTTTAATACCTAGAATAGATAAGGAAATGTTTTTTTTTTATTATAATCTTTATTATTAAACGAAAGAATAATAATTATATTGGAGTCGAGTTGAATAACTTGGTGCTTAAATTCCTGTGACAGCAGAACTTTTTTTCTCACAACTAAAACTCCACTTCCAAGCCTTGGTACGAGACTTACTGTAAATGCCTGAATAAGCGCTGCAGTGCTTATACAATTTTTGGAGGCTTCAGTGCAGCGCTAATTGGAGATCGGCGCTTATACAAAAAATATTGGGGTGGTGCTTTCCATGCCCATCCCATGTCCCTTATCTCACTTATTCCTGTAGTTCAGTAGGCATTGTAAATAAACGTTTCTAAAGAAATACTTGTGTCTTCATTGTGTTATTTATTCATTTTAGCACTATACACATTGTATTCAAAACCCTGTTTCTCAAAGTGTTTCATTACACAAACGCTATTATATACTCTCATTTAAGCGCAGAAGCATTTATTCGAGAGCGGTGCTTATAGTTATACAAGCATTTACGGTAGTTATTGATGCATAACTGGGCCCTGTGGGAGAACAGTAGCTATCTACTGAACAGGGATACCTATTATAAAGAAGAAAAATTTAATTTTATAATAATCATAAACTATCACATTACTTTACTTTCAAAAAACCCACACAATAAAAATGATTTATCATTATTTTATTAATATATCATTGCCTCAACTTAATCCATTTTTTAAATTTATTTTTCTCATGAGAATACAGAATAAACTTGGAACAATATCAGCTTATTTGCTCTTTAAATTATTAAGCACTTTACACATGCTAAACGTTTCAACATTGAAAAGCTCAAAGTGGTTTTAAAATGAGGAAGCGTTTCAATGTAGGAAGTATATTAGACAATTGGGAATTCTGAAACCAAAGCTACAGAATTCATTCTTCTCATATGAATAAATTAAGTCCCAAATAAAAAGAAAAGTGGCTTTGTTCAAATGGTAAAAACCACAAAGTAAGAAATGATCAAAAGGCCCAAATATAACATATAAGAGGGATCATCTTAATATACACAAATCAAATAGTAATCACTTTTTTAACTATTACAACTGCATAAATATATTATATTTAAAATTTTATGAATTCAGCAGTCAAAATTATCCTTGTTCCATCATGATGTTGACAAATATCCATTGTTAATTTACCAATTTAAGAGTCAAACAAGAAAGCATCCTGGAAAGATAGAGTCTGGGATCCTTGGGTTTTGTTTTTAATGTTTAATTTAGTTAGGATTGCCTAAAACAATATAAAACTATTTGCTAATAATAATCAATATAAATAGTGGCAGTCGCTTTACACTTCATGTTAGGTTATATCCAACTTTAAATGTAAACATCCTGCTTTGTTACTATAACACAGCAATAAACTCTGCATACACTATCAAAGTTTCTTTGACGAAAAACTGTTGTATGCACATATACAGTCATGATGTGCCTATATATGGTCATGAGGTGATGTCATCATGACCATATTTAGGCATGTCACAGGTTTTTATCAAATAAAATGTGATAGTCTGAACAGGGCTTTAGACTCACATAGATACTACATACGTGAAAGGTATGCCTGATACGTGTGACATATAGACACGTGTGTAATTTCCACATAGTCACAATGGACTATGAAGTACAGGTATTTAACTATCGGTTCATACCTGCAATATTTAATGCCTCCACTGAAAAATCTTGTGCGACACGCCTCATGTACTCGGCATTTTTTTCTTCGATGAACAAGCCAATGAAATTAGCTGCAGCAAAGTATTCAACCGCAATCTGGTCAGGCGCCTCATTCTTCCACCGGTCTATTGCAAGTTGGAATGCATGTGTCACCTCTGCTACGAGGCTGTCATCACACTAAACATGGAGAAATTTAAAACATATTAATAATGTTATCAATAATATTAATAATTTTATTAAAATTAATGATGTTGATAATGATGATGTTGAAATAATAATAATGATGATGATGATGATGATGATGATGATGGAGATAAATGGGCTACCAAGCCGAGCTAAACACTATCTCAAAGTGCTTTGTAATAATAGCATAATAATTGATGATGATGACGATGATTGTAATATAGAATTTGCTATTGAACTCAATACACTGTAAATATCTTGCTAGCATTTCCAACAATGTCCTGTTTCTAAACATAAAACTGCTAATTTATGTGGTTTTGTCAATGTTATAGGGATAGCTAGATAAACTGTGCCTGACCACATGTTTTCTAAAAGTCAGGCATATGCTATCATACACTACATCCAACAATGCTTGATCTTTTCAGATGGGCCAACTAGGACAGCGTCTAGCGTCTGTCTCTTATACACATCTAGATGTGTATAAGAGACAGGTATAACATAGTATAATGACTTGTCTTATGAATAGGACTCAAAGAAGTTGGCAGTGTAACATCCATCAGACAAAGTCTTGTCAGAAATTATCGCATGACACATAATATTGACACTCTTCGTGATTATTCTATACTTACTGAAAAAAATGAGCAAAGGGTGACATGTGGTAGAAGGCCGTGGGCCCCATTATGACCCACTTCTTTAAGTGATTGTTCCCAAAATGCTTCAAGCTCCTCTGCAAATGGTCCTACAGGACATGCATACATGATAAACTCGCGTGGCATTTGCTCATCCAAGGTGGCATCTTCCAGATGATTAAGGAGCCTAAAAACAACATGAATAATATTCATAAGACAAAGCTACATACAAATTTACATTTTTATCTCTACATTGTTTTTCAAAGGGTATTCATCAGACTGAATACAATTAACCCATAATTAATATTTTGCAATGAATTTAGGCCTAGAATGGCGATACCTTACATCAGACACCAAATTTAGACAACTTTCATGTGCAAAATGGAGAAAAATAACGATCACTTTTTAAAATTTGTTTACAAAAAAATGGAATTTTTTTTTTTTAAAGCCCCTATTTTTCTGTGGGATAGGGGTGGGCACTGGAGGGCCTAATGATGATCTCAAAAATTGTTCTCAAAACCTAAGATGAGGTGGAAACATAAATAGCAGAATACATTACAATTAAATATTCAATTTACTTCTTTAATAAATATCGGTAACAATTTTTATTATTTACCAGCATGTTTAGTACTAGTATATAGGATAGTAATTAGCAAAAACTGTAATAAATACCCTCACTAAAAAATAATTTCAAATCACAGCCTTATTATTCGGCCTACGAGAAATCTAATAAAATTTTTAAAATTAAGATTACAGCAAATAAGAATATAATGGATTGGGATGGGACAATTATATATTTTTTCAAATAGGTCCTAGTATTCATGGGATTTGTTAATTACTGTATAGAGTACCAGGGCCCCTCCCCATTGACATTTGATTGACATTAGCGTTGACGTATTGTATTATAAACAAGCTATTGAATGTACGGTTAGTAAAGGCTGCTAAGAATAGAGTAGCTTTCTGTAAAATAAGTAGAATTCCGTGGGTAATAAGCCAAACTTCATGAAGCTTTTGAGAAATGTGCAGTCAAGTAATACTTTTACAATACAATACAATCTGCACATGTAATACAATACAATACAGTGCAATACAATTACAATAATATGTTATCCTACAAACGAGGAAATGATTTAGCCGAAGCAGTAAAAAATGATGTTCTTGAAATCAATAAAAACATAATATGAGTAACTTTTCATCTCAAAAATCAAATAATATTGGAATTAGTGTTTTGTAAAAACAATACAATTACAATTGATATTATTACAATGTTAACATCATTATCATTACAACCATTATTATTATCATATTACTATTATTATATGATTACATCTCAAATAATTTCCGGATTAGCATGCAGAGAATCAAATTCTTACTCATGGTTCAAATCTGCCCCCTTGTTTTAGAATTGTAAGAATTGTAGCTTTAATCACACTCATACAGTATATCTACCAGAACAAACACCCCTCCCACACCTTTTCCCCTACTGTAGATACACCCATACTATGATCCAATAAAATTGTAATTTTCATCACCAATGTTATCTTACATATCGTGAATTCATTTCTTCCATTTGTATACTATATCAAAAACCTTAAAGAAATCAAACAGTATGATTTGTATCACCCACCATTAACAATTTAAGAAACTCACCAATTGGAAATGTATTAACAATAACTTCAAAAATAACTCACCAATCAGAATTGTACTATCAATATCATAAAAAATTACTCACCAATCAGAGGCTTGCTGAACACCTTGGTTGCCAGTTGATGCCAAAGACTTCTCCCTTAAAGCAAAAATTTGTCCAATAAATCCAGATTTACAGTGATGTTACTGGTGCAGTATGCTATTATAATTACTTTTTCAACAAAATAAAAGGCTTGGTATCATTATCATCATTCTTATAAAACAATGTAATTGACAGGCATATGGTTTCAGCCCAGGAAATACCAAAATTGAGGATGCAGAACTGAAGATCTACCCCAATGAAAATTAATGGTCACTTATATTATTATAACCCACTTAGTGAAACAATTTAAGTGTGTGTGTGGTGTGTGGGGGGGGGGGGGGGGAAGGAGACACAAATCCTAGCCTACAGTATGCCCATGTATGCCTTCATGAAAATTCCAAATTTCCCAACCTGTCAAATGTAAAGCCCTGTCCAGACTTAGTATCAAATTTTGTTTGACAAAAGCATGTGACATGCCTAAATATGGTCAATTATGACCATATATAGGCACATCATGACTATATATGGGCACATCATGACTATATATAGGCACATCATGACTATATATGGGCACATCATGACTATATATGGGTATACAGCAGTTTTTTGTCAAATAAAAATTTGATAGTCTGGTATTATGCCAACCTAAAGTATGGGCTAATGTATAAAACCCAGATAAAAGGGTGAAAGTTTGTGTTGCATCCTGCCTATCTGTTTGTTTTTTGGTTTATTGCCACACCCACTTTCATTGACGCCCTTCCCAATTCACATGGTGAGCAAACAAGTACTCAAGTCAAGGGTAAAGACAAACTACTTGTTTGGAAAAATTATCATGGCATCTATTAAGTAGCATCGAGTCTTTATTTACATTAACTTTAAAAAACATTATTAAGGTTGACTTACACCCGGTGTTTCGGAAAGCCCATACTCATCAGCAACTCAAGGTTGGTGGCGCTCTGTTTTATTGTGGTTGACCTACTAAGCGGAGCATGTTTTTTGTCATTTGCTTCGGTCATCTGTAAAAATCAAATAGTGTCTTACTCATCAGTCAAACAGAGTGCTCAATGTGGAAATTAGTGGTGAAAGACACAACCAGTACCATATGTGATCTAATAAGTGACTGTAAACAGCACACCAAACATCATTTTTTTGCTAAGCGCCACTCTATAATTAACATCATACCACTTATTTTTTGATACTCAATTATTATAAACTTAATCGAGAGTACATTATAAACTTAATCGAGAGTATATAATATTACATGCCACGATGTTTCCTAAGAACTTATTATACAATTGATTAATCAAAAAATAATATATGTTTTCAGATCGGCCAACTCGGACAGCGTCTAGCGTCGTATAACACAGGTTGACATGATTTGTCGTCGTGTCGGTCTGTGTGACTTATGATGCCGAGTTGGCCTTAATGTACAACAGATGGTACCTTTCTAACACTCCTATAATTTGTATTAACTAATGCTACAGTACTAGTCCTCTGATAAAGGGTAACACGTCTATATGCAGGAAACAAGATTATTCTTGACCACTTGGCTAGTGGTTGATATTATTTAATCCAGTATTGCGCATTTGCATATCTGCTTAAATTTAGTTCTTTTAGTCACACTTTTGTGCTCGCATTTGCACTTGCCACATCCAATTAAAAGTGAGGCGCGTATTATAAAATATTGTTATTAACTAATAGTAATAGTTTTACATTGATGAACCAATGGGAATGGTTTTAGAGTTCATTGAGAACAAATTACATATTGATTGTTTTTATACTGCACAGTACAGTTTTAAAACAGTTGATTTCTAGTTTTGTTCAGAGCTAGACATTGAGTGCCAGTTTGTCTTTTGTTACTGAATAAATCATTGGCCAATTATATCTTGCTTAATGTTACTTCGTTGATGTCCTTTTGTAGCCTATTTACCTATATCAACATTCATCCTTGAACATTATTATTACACTTTTAAATCTGGAGCAGTATTCTTCTAATATCTGGATGAACTTGATGTTACACCATACAAATCAAGGCTGATGCAGGAAAGCCGGAAGCTGATTAGACATTAAACCTCATTGTTAATTTACCAGTCTGACAACTTTTACATTTCATCATCATAATCCACTGTTGTTACATTACTTCTACTGCTGTCAATTTTACACGCAAAGCACAGGGTTGACCTTTCTTTGTTTTGCTGGCAGTTCCCCACACCACACTCCTCTGTCATGAGCCAACTCCCATCTTAAGCAATAATGTGTAAAGGTCATTCACTAATTGGTAGTGATGTATGTTGGTTTGATGAAGCCCTTACGGTAGTAGTACCGAACTACAACCAGCATGTGATGCCTTGAAAGCTCTCAATCATGAAAACAGAGGCATCCAACAAAAATTGGAAAGTAAGTAGCGTATATCTTTCAGTGTTAACACCAGCGCTTTATCATACTCTACACAACTGCCCTATTGCCCAGACCTCACAATGAAATGTTTCGTAATTTCACATTTCCAACTTGGGACCTCTGGAATTTTTTTTTTTTTTTTTTTTTTGCTTACTTCGCTCTCAGTAACCCCTCTCCCTGCTTGAAAAATAGTGGCCCTCATCTTAATTCATAGACATTTTACCAGAGTACCTTTACGACTGAATTATAAACATTCTTGATACCACTTACAGTACTTTAGCTAGGCCCCTACCAAAGTAGTTATTGTTATGGTAAATATTCCAATTTGACTGTACAGATAACCCATATACAGTGGCACATTGATAACTGATTCATACTTTGAATTTGACCTCGATGTTCGCCTTTGAGAATGACTTGTTGTAGGTTGCCATCATTCATGCACGCATTCATATTAATATGCTATTTCTCACAATGCTGTATTACGATCTAAATTGTCCTTTTTAAAAAACAGAATAATGCTAATGAATCGAGGAGGATGTCTGGGAACCCATGCGTATCGACTGTGTTCTCAAACAATGATTGTTATGAATCATGTTCCAAAATAATTTGCAAACTTTTTTTATCGCCTACTTGGTACAGTACTACACAGTTATTATACACTTAAACAAAAGGACGTATAGCGCCTACTCATTTTCTACAACTGTATACTACTCCTAGTATCTAGTAGTATTATCGAAAATGATTTCGAGGCTTATTATACTACGGTACTTTACTTCCGCAAACCAGCGCAAACTTACTGTTGTGCGTCGTTGATACTTCGCTACGGCTACACGCTAGTTAGTCCCTTCGATCCCAATCCTGGATCAGCTCACTACTGATTTAATGTAGTTTAATTTTCTCTTTGAAACATAAGACATTTACTGAAACATAAAACGGATTTCATCTGAATAAAATTTAACAGTGGCACCACTTGACACAGAATACTTAAAAGGTTGATGGTCTGAAATTGAACTAAAAAGAGGCGTGTAGCCTTACTCAACTATCGTTGCTTGACCTTGTCTTGCAATAGAGTTTATTCACGCATGGCTAACTCTTCGAGTATGCATATCATGCAGGTTTTGTTTGTATCTGTAATGAATATTCAGCAGGTCAAGGAACAACCGGAAGCTATGTTCGCAGTCAATAAACATTGCGTGACATCACATCTGTCAAACGGAGCAACGTCGTAAAGACAAAGAAATTTGAGGAGAAAATGAAAACAAGAAGCGATTAAAACAAATAAAATGTGCTCGTTGTACGACAAAAATGTAGTCATTTGATGAGGCCACTTTCGATATCTAAGTGTAAGTCTATTGTGTTCGTCAGAATAATGATTAATTACAAATTAGAATGAATAATAAAAAGTATTTTATCAATACTTTTAATTACCCAACCAAGAAGTCGACTGTATCTAGCTGCAGCTAAAGCCGTCTTGGTTGAATTGGTCCACCTGTTACATACACGTCTCAACGTCATAACCAAGGCCTAGCTACAGTAGTAGTCTAGGCCCAGGCCTACAGTATTTTTTTTAATTTCAAAAAGATAAGGAGGACTTAATGAAATTAAAATTTAAGTCAACGTTTCTATTACCATGTTAGCTTTAATTAGTAACGAATTGTTGAACAGAATAGAAGGAAGGCCAACAAGATGTATTTTTTTGAATAATATATAATCCAAAAAAATTGAAATTTTTAGAATGAACTCAATTTTTATTTTTCAGGAACATAAAAAAGTTACAATGCTGAAGAGTGAACACTTTGTGACAATTAGCCTTGACACTGATGAATGTGACATTTGTCACCAGTGCACTGGAGAGGCACTGGTGACATGCAAGGAGTGTTTTCATCCCATCACAGAGGAACCAGTAAGAGAAGGCTTTAATAAGTTACTTGGAGTTGTCCACCAGAATGTTTTCGGACATGAGGTATGCTTCAAGAAAGCTCACCAAGTGCTTAGTCAGAACATAGGAAATCGCAAACTGTCTTCGGACAGCGTGACATCACAACTTAAAGGACTCCTTGACGAGAAAATGCAGCAGATCATTAAATATGCACGAAACGAAGGAAATCTGAGTGCCCCGCAACCGCTATTTGAAGTAAGAAGTACGCCTTGTTCCCGTACTAGTAGTCCACTGAGAGGCCTGTCCAAGACACGATTTGAACAAGCTACTAAGCGAAAATGCAGTAGTGATGAAAATATACATGTAGGACAGAGAGAGAGTAGAAGGCCAGCTTTTGAAAAAGTACCTGCAATATATGTTAATGAGCAATCTGATACCCCAGAACCTCGAAATAGGATTCAACTGGAAAAACCTGAACTAATAGTAAAGCAGGAAGCAACAGATCGAAATTGCCATACAAAATCTGATTTTAAAACAAAACATGTAGACTTACATGATTCTAAATCCAGGAAGAAGCCTTGCGATCGTCGAGAATTTCAAGACGCTAGTGGGAAGTCGGAATCAAGTGGAGAAACTATTAAAATTCCATCTGATAAGTATGTTTATTTACCTTGTGAACATCAGTATGCAAGTGAAGGGTGGACCATTGATGACCTTTTATGTGACATTTGTGAACATCATCATCACCAAGTGAACCAATCAGAACAAGTTCTCACAAGTACCAGCCAATCAGAATCAAGCACAGACAATGATGCGGATGAAGATGCTGATTTATTACCTGTTGCAAAGTCTGCTGTTGCAGAAGGTTTAAATAAGGACAGGAAAGAGTCTGGATACTCAAAAAATAATTTTAAGAGCTATTCCAGTGAAGAGTGTAAGTTTGTTAAAAATTTTCAGATATACAGTGCCATGCAAAAAAAAAAAAATTAAACCTACAAAAATTAAAGTAAACCTTTCAGTTGGCATTCACAGGAAAACATTTTTTTCATCAAGATAAACTGCCATACAAAAAATAATTTTTAAAAACCCAACAAAAATTAAAGTAAATCTTTGAATTGGTCATTAAAATTAAAACCAAGCATTTTTTGTCACTTTCAATAGGCCTATGTTAATGACATTTTACTGAAATGTTGTAGCAGAAATATTAGTAAAAGAGTTGCAAAGATTACTGTTATGCAAATTTTTCTTTTAAACTTTTGTTAATTGAAGAGGATAATTTATATATTCATATAATGTCATTATTGAAATCATTTTTAAAATTTTAATGTTCTTATAATTAATTTTGTAGATGGCTGTATAGCTTTAAAATTTGGTAATGACATGAAGTCTTAACCATTGTAAGTGTATTAACCCCAAATCCATACTCCCCAATTTTTTTCAGTGAAAGTATGGAGTCGAGATGAGCTCTCCAAAATGTTAGAGAAGTTAAAATCAAGTTGTAAAGGTAGGTAGCTGCCACTGTGCAAGGAATTTATCTTTACCATTTTAAAATTCGAAATTAAATATTGTATTAAACTTCCTTTCACATTGGAAATACAGGTCTCCCTCCCATTAAAGACCACTTTCAGGACCGGGGTTTCCATGGTCTTTAGCTTTGGTCTCTAATTAGAATAATAAAAATGAAAGACATTTGTGAATTTGGAACCACAGAAAAGTGGTCTTTAATTGGAGTGGTCTTTAATTAGAGGGAGACCTGTATTATGAAGAAAAGCAGACTGTATGATACTAATTAAATAGGTTTAATAATGGATAATGTCTGTACATTATTAATTAAGGTAGCTGTAATAAGTGATAAAAAAAATGGTGCGGTTCATGCAGAAATAGACAGTGCAAGTGTAATGCCTTTGATTTAAACCCTCATTTTTGTAGTTACCTTTTTTTTTCAGACATTTCATCCATGCTTGTTTTGCTGCTTCAAGAGAGAGATGACCTTAAACAGGAGGTCAGAGTGCGCCATCTAATGATTGAAAAACTAGTATCTATTCAAGCAACTGAATAATTTAGTACTTGTTACCATAGAAATGCACATTGAAATTTATGTTATGCAAGGATTGAATGTTTCTGAAATAATTTTTACTGTTGAAATATTTTTGCAAATGTTTTGATTACAGTAGTAGTCAGTAACTATTTGATAGTCTAATTACTAAAACTACATTTTTTGGAACAATAAATATTTTAGAAATGATACTGGATGTATTATACAGTACTTTCTTTTTAATCTGTCGTTTATATTACATGACTTGTTTAGTATATCAGGACCGCATCCAGGATTGCCATTGGGGGGAGGGAGTATTGGGGATGTGGGATGTGTAAAAATATAACAAAAATGGGTATGACTAAAATCCCTGGTAGGATTGAAGCTTAGGTATTGTAGGGGTTCCAGTTTTTAATCAATTTCAGTCTCATTATCAAGGGGAAGATCTAGAGGGAGAGGCCATTGGGGCTAGCCCCTCCCCCAAATGAAAGAACAAGAGAAGAAAAAAAGGAGAAAGAGAGGCAAAACAAGCTAATTTTCAATTCCCGCCCTCTCTACTCGGTGCTTCGCACATTGCATGACCCCTACCCAAAATTTTCTCTGGATACGCCCCGTATGCTGGAAAATAATTTTTATAATGAGTACCTTTTCCGATTTTTTTTTTTGTGGGGGAGGGGTTCGTACGCACAGAGGAGAAATGACAAAAACATAATTTTTATTGATTTAATGAATTTATTCAATATACGCAGTTACACATTAATATAAAAAAAAAAAAAACAAGGAAAACAAAACAGAGACAAAGACAGGAATACCCCAAAAAGGTTACATGTAGTTGGATTTATATAGTGTTTTACCTCTTGTAAACCAATTATAAACTAGTTGGATAGGAATATTTTTTAACATATTTTTACAATTCGTGATTTGGGTGGAAAATAACATTTCTGTTAAATTTTCCCAGGTGTAAATAACTGTAGCAATTTATATTGTTATGATTGACTGATTGATGATTGATTGAATGGTTGTCAGAAACAAGAGGTTTACCTATTCTTTGTGGGTATAGCCGACCTCATAAGGACTCCCAACATTAATGAATTGTGCACAAAATCGTCACATCGAAATTAAAAGTTATAGAACACTAAAATTAGAACATTTAAAACATTTAAGGTATAAATGTACTGATATTCCACAGACTAACAGCTACTGTTTCATTATCACTTTAAAATTATTTGATAAATGTTTCGAGTAACTTGATTTAGAGAAACATACACAGTAGTACCGTAATTAGGCTAAACATCAAAATGACGATTTTTTAAACTAAGCTGCAAAAGTAAAAGACGTCGCCTTCAGTGGGTTTACTTATAAACACATTGTAGATAAATATATATTTAAGAATATTCAGTAAAAGTATTGCAAGTATAGAGACGCATCGCTTGATGATTTAGTAAAAGTGGAGAAAACAAAACATTCGTCTAAATGTGTACTCATAAAAACATTGTATACATAAAATATATTTCGATAATTTCTCTGTGAAATACATTCAAGGTGAATATAGGCAAATTGCAAGTGGTGACACATCGTTAAAAATATAAGAAAAACTTAATACATTATTAAACTTGGTTGATACTAATTTATAAGTACGATAATCTTAAACATGAATTCATATTAAAGAAATCTGTAGAGATGCACCGATTAGATTATAGGTATATATTTGAATTACATAATCTTTCTAGTAAGATTCATTCTTAAATAGGCCTATGTTTATGCCCTAAAAAACGACAAGGTATGTAGGTGTGTCGTAAAACCATGCGCCGTATTTAAGTAATTGTTTTATTAGATTGACACTCCGGAATGTCCTATTGTTACCAGTCTTCTGAATGCAGGTTGTTTTCAAACACTGAAGCCAATTTAGGTTGGCACACCATCACTGCCATTTTAAATTTCTGATACGCATCTGGATCTTCAGATGCTGCCACGGTATCTAGCAGAAGGCGGGCTTTGTCTTCTTGTCTCAGTCCAGCTCTTACTCGATGGCAGTCCTCTTCACTGAAGACATCTTCCACTACAAGATATTCCAATATGCTATTTATTTCAAGGTTTCGAATTAAAGATCCACGAACCGCCAGCAATTCAGCGTTTGCTCCCTTTGCGTCATCAGGTGTTGAGTTTAAGCGCAAGATACGCGAAGAAGTTTCGTCTAACTTTTTGACGACGTCTGAGTAACGGTCCAAAAGCGCATGTCTGAAATGTTGATAGGCATGCGGACCTTTCTTTTGTAGTAACTCGAGAAGTTTCTTCATTCTGTCCTCGTATGTCTTTGCAGAATGAATTCTATCGCATTCAATCTCAGAAAAAACTATCCTGTTCAGATATAAAATCACATGGTCGACATTTACTCTTGCGATTAGTAGGTCGTAGTTAAGAGTCAATCGTTCTCTATCACGTGGTTCCATTTCTGTTACAAAAATAGAATTATCATATAATTATTATACAAATGGAAATTACGATAATGTATATTTTCAAGTTGGGTCTTCAATTTTAAGATAGGAATATTATTTAGCTTGAACCCTGACTTTTTTTAATTGCATTATAAACTGAAAATATTTTTCTACTCAATTAGGAGGCAGCATTTTTTTAATTCCTCGTAAAACCCCATAAATTGACTCATAATCGATTTAAAGAGTTTATTAGCAAAAAGGGCGGTTCCTGCATCTTATTGTAAAGGGATGATTTCGTTGATATTGT
>NW_022687459.1:258949-270322 GCF_011630105.1 Anneissia japonica | reverse complement strand
TACTGCCCTCATGAGGCTGATTGATTAATCTGTCTCTTATACACATCTAGATGTGTATAAGAGACCACACACACACATATATATTACAGTATATATAATTATATAACAATAGTGGGATTAATAATAAGTAAACCGGGTACTGCTTATAAGATTTATAACAATATTTATTTACAATTCGTTTCGAAAAAAATAGAAATGTCAAATGAATTATTTTTAATTAGAATATTGATTAACTTCGTTCAGTGGAGAAAATGAAAGTCAACAATGGGCGGCTTACTTATCGCACGAGTACATTTCTATGGATGAATCAATAAACTGAATGAACAGTGACTCTGCTTGCGGCCGGGAAACACAATGTGTTTTTATATAATATATAGGCTACGTCTTCATGAAGTAATTGCATTACGTAGGAGGGTTTGAACAATATTCCTATTATAGCGTCACTATATAAAATAAGCGCTATATGTTATATACAAACCTCTTCTATAATATTGTTCTTCTGTAATAATGAGACTGCTGAACAAGAATTTCCATAGACAGTCTTGAGTCCGGACTTGAAGGCCTATTTGCAATAAAATCGCTTGTAAAATTACAAAAAATCCCTTCCTTGAATCACAGCCATTTATTCAGCAAATGAGGGGAAACTTTGTCACAGTTCCTATGAGTGATTCAATGCTTACGCGTCTGCTAGACTAAGGAAGCATTTGTTTTTTATTAGGTGCCCTTAAAAAATCGACGTGTTGAACTACACCGTTGACTGAGTGGTTTGCTGTTTGTTCCTTTAGCTTTGGCACACGCCCTCAGTTGATGAATCTTGTGATTTAGTTTCCACTAAAATAACTCAATATTTTACTCGTATACATAATTCAAAAGACTACTGCTAAATATTTTTCTTATAATTATTAATATTTTCAGCTTAGAAAACGAAGTGGGTTTAGTTATTATTACGTGTAACACAGAAGCGAATAGCCTCATCTTTCTGCGCATGTCCTGTTTCCATGGGATCGTTGACGCCTATGATAGATTTGTTGTAAAGGAAAAAAAAGTCAACATGCTTCGCAAAAAGTGAAGATTACATCCAAATTAGAGTCTTGTCGGTTAGCAATTTATAAATCCCAGGATGTCTATGACTCACACAGTACGTAAGCCTGTGGTAAACCCCACTAGGACTCATGATTATTTGTATGGTAAGTATGATCAACAACAAAATTCTAGCCCCAGACCCCCATTCAAGCCAGCTTCATCGGCATCAGCAGACTAACGCTCGCAGCGCGCGACGGAGGATATAGGGGTTAGGCCTAGGTGATTTTTTTTTTTTTTTTTTTTTTTTGCTTTTTTTTTTGCTCCTCTAAATGAGGATGTCATGACATTAGGCCCTAGACCTACTACTACTAGTCCCTAGGCCTAGCCTAGCCTAGTTTTTTAATTTAGGCCAGTTACTGTATAGGATCCTAGTACTTTTTTAAAAAGTTTTAATTTCACTGTTTTCAGGCCTAGGCCTATGCCTAGGCTATTTTACCTATACTGTTACTACTAGTAGAATTGGTAGATAATAAATAATAAACATCTTCATTACTACAGATACAGTACACACACTTTCCAGTGAACGAGATCATGCAAGGGCAACATTCAAGGCACACACGAATACAGATCGTGTTGTAAGTATCTTTTTCAGTTAACTTACACTACAGTACTACTACTATATTATTATTACTTCACTAATTCTATTACTGTAGTTGTTTTCCCAACCTAAAAACTATGCATTACTGGCTGAATATCCACAGAGAAAGAAAAATAATATCTGGTTTTTTATCATCACATTATGTATCAGCCTGTTCTATGCAAATATACTTTTCTGCATTTAAGGATTGTTGTCATAGAAATAGAGATGGGTAGTCTAGCCGATAAGCTCAAAACTCGCATGTTTAGTGCCAAGAGGAGGCAAAAGACCCAGATATGCTGCCCTACTTACACTGAAGCTGTAAAACCACAATATTTTTCATAATGAAAGTCTTGTATTTTATTTTACAGAAACGAGTGCCACAGTACAACACTATATTTAGTGAACTCCGCCATCACCCTCGGTTTACGATGCGCCTGGAATCCACAGATCCGGTGCCCAAATTCATATCTCGACAGTGGCGCGGCTATGCTGAACAAAATCGGGAGGCACTTATAAGATATACAACGTAAGGACACTTTAAAAAAATAAATAAATAAAAAATACAATTTTACAAAAGTACAGTAATTTGTCACCCTAATAGTGGAAATTTAAAAAAATAAAACAAAGGAGGATGCTGGTCTGTGCAAGCAATCAGAGGCCTCATTCTAAAGCTTTGTCCTCGCTATCAAATTTTCTGTTGTATGCCTATATATAGTCATGATGTGCCTATATATGATATGATGTGCCTAACATATTTTGGCATGACACATGTTTTTGTAAAATAAAATTTTATAGTCTGGAAGGTCTTTACATTAAATATTATTGATTAAATAAATTGTAGAATTTTTAGCTCCGATGAGGAGCTCTAGAAACACTCGGCTGATGGATTAATATACCGTTTTTAGATCTACTGTCTCTATTATACTGCCCTCATGAGGCTGATTGATTAATAGTTGATTGATTAATAGATCTTAATTTGATCTACTGCCTCCTATTATACTGCCCTCATGAGGAGCTCTAGAAACACTTGGCTGATATTAATATACCTTTTTTAGATCTACTGCCTCTATTATACTGTCCTCATGAGGCTGATTGATTAATAGTTGATTAATAGATCTTTATAGCTCTACTGCCTCTATTATACTGCCCTCATGAGGAGCTCTAGAAACACTTGTCTGATTGATTAATAGTTGGTGCATTGATAGATCTTGTTTAGCTCTATTATACTGCCCTCATCGGAGCTTTCAAGATTACGAGAACTTGTTTTTTTTTCTATATACAGTCAGTAGTTTTATTATTATTGTATATGTTATTGTTCTCCACAGGTTTAACTATGCCCCACACCTTCAAGTTCCTCCCAAGACTTTTGCTGATCCACAAGTGTCTGGCAGAAACCGCTATCGATATTTCCGTCGCCCGATTATTCCATTCCTTCAACAGGTTCCACCAGAAGTGATTTTGCAGCAATCTAGGTATGTTGAGCTCAGTAGAGGTTCGTCAACTGTTGAGTTGATTCCTCATTATTGTCACAGATATGGTTGTTATCTTTATTACTTTATCATCATTTTTGCCATCATTATCATAAACATATTTCATCATTATCACCATCATCATCATATTTATCATACTCATTACCACCATCATCTTTACCATTACCATCTTCACATAATCACATCACCATCATCATTATAGATCATCATCCCTATCTGTCATCGTCGTAATCATCACCATCAATTTTATTATCAGTATCTTTTATCATTATCACCATCATTTTATCATTTTCATCATCATCATCATCATCATCATCATCATATTTATTCTTGTCACCACCACCACCAACATCATATTTACCATAATCATTACCATCTTCACATTATCAACATCCACATCATCATTCATTGGCATCATCATAATCATCATCATCATCAACATTCATCATCATGACCATCATCATCATCATGATCGTCATCATCATCATCATCATCACATTAATTTCCTTTACATCCAACAGCAAGTACACTCACCTCTTACAGGGTGGAACGATGCTTTATAAACCAAGTCTCTTATTGAGGCTTAGGGAGTAGAGTTGTTTTTAGTTGTGAGAAAAAGTCCTGCTGACAGGAATTGAACCCAGGACCCTAAGCTATTCACATAAACAAAATTGATGCCACATTGAGTCACCATTATAATTCTTTAAAAAATATCTTGTATCTTGTATCCAATGATTGCAGTTTCTCCTAATTGTAGTACTGTACTTATTTTTTTCTCATGAAATAGAATGGATCCCCTTGGACATCATGAGCACATGCAAGAGAGGGCACCAACACCGCTCACGAGGACGGTTGAAATCCAAACAGATTATCGGGAGAGCGAGACTCAAACTGACCCATATACTCCCGAGTATGTTGTCCGACCAGGATCCCAACCAGAGCTGCTTACCCTGGCAACCTTATCATATGGTGAGCTTTACTAATTTGACCCATTTGTCATTCTACAAGATGGGCATCATCCTGGAAAAAAAATATGTGTGTATCATATGTATGCATATACACACACAAAACATGGATACACAGTACCAGAGATAAAAATTGATAAATATATATAATAAATATTGTTGGTTATTTATTATTAATATATCATCAGTATTGTTAATATTTCTATTGTTTTTTTTGTTCTCCCATGGAATTACATTATTCCTGAAGACTTCTAGGACCTTCCTGATTCATAAGAATCCCTGCCATGAATCCTATTCCTGAAGCTCATCTATCCTGGTCTCTATACCAATGTGCTCCAGTCTTTCCTTTAATTTCTTCGAGTGACCACTGTTTTTATTTTCCATCATTTTGTTTTTATTTTCCATCATTTTGTTTTTATTTTTCATCTTTTCTAGATCCTGATATTTTACAACTTTCTCCATTTCTTTCTTCTCGATGTGGCTATGGTGATTGTTGGTACAATTTTATTATTATTTATTATAAATGTTATTATTTTATAGGTCATGGTTTACCTGCTGGTCTAGCTGAAGTAGAAATGATTGAGAGAGCTCGTGCCAAGAGAGCTTGGGAGGAAACACTGCCACCATTGAATGATGTTAGCCAGCTGGAGAAAAGAAAGAGAATGATGGAGGAGATGGAGAGGAAAGAGTGGGCTCTAAGAGAGGAAGAAATCGAAAAGTGAGTCTACAATCTTATATTCTATTGAGCCATTCATATGTCCTGTTTGTGTGCATAAAGGATAGTTGTATATACACACATATATAACTTCAGAAGGAATTTTTTTTTTAAATGGGAGATCACCAAAGCATGAATTTCTAAAAAAAATGTTTTTAATAGATTACAGGAAGCCAGGTTAGAAATGCTGCAGAAGATCCTTAAGGAGAGAGAGGAAAACCACATGGAGTTGAATAGTAAACGACTGGACAAACTGTGGAGCAAAAAACAGAAGGAAAAGGAAAAGAAAGTGGCATGGATAAGAAAAGAACATATAAAAAGTAAGCATATTAAAAAAGGGCATGTTATATTTAGTGAACAAATTTGCAAGCTCTTTTTAAGCTCTGCCCAACCTCTCAAACGTTATGTGACAAACCTTAAACATTGTCTGTTTTCTTTTACTTTTCATATTTAAGTAAGTTATTAACATTCAAAACTTAAAAAAAAACCATAATTTCCTCACCAATTATCAGGCGAATATTAATACCACCATTCCTATATATTCTTTGCCATTTAATTCGTCTGGTAATCATGGATTTTTGTAGTAAATCAGAGAAAACTTAATTGTTTTAATCTACTCATTCCTCCTACTTTCCATCTCTATTGAATAATTAATTTCATTGGACCCCTCCTTATTACTGTTTACTTCTCTAAACTACAGCTATTCGGAGATTGACAGAGAAGCGTCGTAAAGTTGAAGGCAAACTGGAACGCCGGGATATCACTAAATCCTACGCAGAGTATGATTCTCAGGTGTATGCGCCGATGACGCGACTTGGTGTCTTCCTGGATAAGGGATCAGAACAGAATGTTGTGAAGAGTAAATATTTGACCACTTATCAAGGTAATGTTAATTGTCTATTGATATTAGTGCCAAGGATGGGGAGGGGGTGGCCATGACAAGGCTCTGACCCTGTATCCTGCTCTGCCATTTGGGTCCTGGCCGCTTTGCATCTCTTGGTGACACTTATATTAATTCATGTGGTAAATTACAATATGGTAATTATTCTTATTTTTGTTATATTTAGAATAAAATAATTAAGTTGTTTTTTTGAATTTAGTAAACAAGCTATAATTGTATTAGATTTGCCACAAGTCTCTAATTTATAGATTTTTATTAGGTAATCTCAGAGAGTGCCACCAGCATCGGTTTATGTCGGTTGTGTTTAATTTAGATGGATCCCAGAAAAAGTATACTATGGAAGGCCATGCAAATAAGTAATATGGAATGCCATTGGTGCCAAAATCGATTTATTTTTAAGCATTTTCACTGTTTAAGACAAAGTTTATGGACTGGAACCCAGTATCCTGTGATAAATATAAATATTGCTATTTTATACCATTTACTTTATCATACTAGTAAATAACTTATTTACATAGGTACATTTACACAATAACATAGTAAATTCTAATTTCTTAGGTCTTCTTGAACTTGAAAATTACCTTCCTGCTTATGTGACTCAACCCCGAGTGAAGGCACCACGACCAAAGAGCCAAGGGAAGACAGGCTTCATAAGGAGGGCTCAGCGAAAAGAGAAAGAATTAGATGAAGTTTACAAAGGTAGAGCAAACAAATAAATGTACTTAGTTCAGATCCAAGAGTGTCTAGGCACAGGATGGAAGTAATACATTCTATAAACCAAGGTCTCATGAGCCATAGGGAGTGAATTATGGTTATGACAGACTTGAACCCAGGACCCTGTAAACATCTTAAGCTATAGCCCCACTCCACAAACACCAATTCTATCAAACTACTAAACCCAGACAATGTCCACAAATAACTAGGTAAATATATAACAATTACACCACTACTGTACTTCAGAATCTACATTCCATTGAGAATTATTACAAAATAACATATATTTTATGTTTTCAGCCTGGTTCACGAGAGCCCTAGTATCCGGATCGGGAGCTAACCGTTAGCATTATCCGGATACCGCTAAAGGTTAGCAAGCGCTATCGGTTAGCAAGTTGAGCGCGTTTTTATCATCAACCAATCACACGTACCCATTTACAATTTCCAGTTTCTTATTGGCCATTGATTCGAGTATCATATTTTTGGTATCCGGATCGAGATCTTCTCGTATGGACGCACAGCAGTAACGGTTAGCAGGATCCGGATCCGGATCCTGCTAACCGTTAGCAGCCGTGTGAGGACATAGCCTATATCTAAGTTTAATTGAACATAATAAAAATACAAAATTCTTTACTATACATATCTATATGCAATGGCTCTGTGGTTACAAAAAAACTAAGAAACTACTATGATCTTTCTAACCTAAGAAAATGTATGTTGATTTATTTCATGTTATTCTCAAATAGGAATTAAAGCTGCCAAGAATAAAGGCCAAGAGGCGGCTAAGCCACTGCGCTTCTTACAGAAGATTGAGAAACCAATTCCAAGGCCACCAACACCCACGGTTGACATACCTGACCAGCAGGAAGAGGAGAAAGAGTTAGCCATCATCTTTCTCCAGCAGGTCATTCGTGGCCGTGCTGTCCAGAATATGGTAAGACATTCAAGCTGTCCTATGTAGCGAATTTACACCATACAAACTCGTCCCCATGCAAACGTTCCCCCTGATAGTAGTCTCCACTGAAAAGTTTCCTCTTGACTAGAATTGATCACTTCCAATTTTTAAGTTCATGATCTTCTTGTGGCAATTAACTAATGGCATAGGAATTTGTCAGGTTTATATTAGATTAATAATGCATTGTTTTTTGCTTTAGATGTTTGAAGGGAAGGAGAAACGACAAGAACTTATCAATGAACTCCGCAGTACACATGCCCTCCAGGAGGCTGAACAGCAGATAAACAAGGAGGAAAAGCAGGTGACGTTGAACCTGCAAAGACAGCGCAAGCTTTATGATCAGAAGGTACTGTATGTATGGAGCTGATGGTGAATAGTTACATTGTATCATTTAGCCAGGAATGCTGTTCATGTGATGTTTCACTACAAAGGCGAGACAGCGATATAAAGCTATCATAAGCTGAAGCAGTACAATCATTTAGAGTGTTATGATGTATATATTTTTGTCTGGATGTTTGTTGTTAATTCAATATTTGCTTTTTATAGGAGTCATACATTGATGAAGCTCTGTCTGGTCTTGAGGGAGCAAGCATTGGTGACACCCTGGACTTCCTCAGCAAGGAATTGGTCCGCCTACAAGAAGAGCGTCGCATCCACGCTTTCGCCATGCTTGCCGAGCGCCAGAGGCGTATCAGAGAAGCAGAGGAGTCCGGCAGGCGACAAGTTGAAGAACGGAGGAGACGAGAGGAGGATGAAATCTTTAAGCAAGTGATCAAGGTGCACCAGAAGTCGGTGGATACGTACCTGGAGGACATCATCATGGGTTCCGTTGAGCAGACTGCATCGAAACAAGCACGGCAGGAGATCCAGGTGATGGCAGACCAGATTAATCAGGTGGCTTATGAAATGGAAGACAGGTAAAGTTATGAAAACAGATGATTACAGTGAAAAAGAGGGTGGGCTCTGGAAGTGAGGGTGGGGGTGTGAAGTGAGAGTGGGCTTTTAAAGTGAGGGTGGGGTGTGGGCAGTGGTTGGAAGACAGATGTGGTTGGAAAAAAATGAAACAGTAAAGTGTTTTTAAATATAGCAGATTTTTTTTTGTTTTATTTTCTTAGGTTTTGACACTTCTGAAACATGCATTATAAAATTTAAATTTTTTTTTAAAATATTATGTCATTTTATTCCTTATACCACTCATATTATTTAGTTGATGTTTTCTTGATTTATTGTCTAATTTTGTGGTACTTCATTGGCCAACAGACGGACTTCTCTAGATTCTGAAGAGATAGTAGCAGAGCTGGTTCACTCATTCTTGCTTCCTGAGGTTCAGAAACTTACAATCAGGGAAAAAAGTAAGTTCTGTGTAATATGATATCTTGACTTTTTATGTGGCAGGTGTGTTAGTTACAGGTGTACAATTTGAGCCTCAACATGTATCGCCATGAGCATTATATCATACCTTGGAGTTATAATTATCAAAATAATTAAAAATCCATGGTTGTACCATCAGTGTGAGCCAATACCAAAATGATGACAAACCGACAGAAATTATTCGGACTAGATACAGGTTTGCTTACTTTGATAGTTGAACAACAGGGGTGGAAGAATCCACATCCGGGAGATGTGTTTGAATGACTGAGGTTTCTTAACACATCTGACTTCCGGGGGTGACAATTAATAATACAATTTATACAATTAATAAAAACATGCAAATATTGTGAATTTGCGAGAGATTGGTTATTTTCCGTGAGATTCTTGCTTGCTTGAGGGAGAATCCCGCAGCTTGTAGGAAACTTGGGACCCCTGAAACAAACTCTGAAGTTGGTGATACACCACAATGGCTCGCATTGCCTTCTTTGGAATTCGTTCTGTATTATCTTACATTATGTGCATTCTTTGTCAGTGTTATAAGCACCTCTCCTTCTAAGTACAGCATGGTAGCTGAATATGGATTTTATCAGAGTATCTATTTAAACTTATCGGTGAAACCAATAATTGGTTTTTGTTTTTCAATACACTACTGTACAACTGTGTTGCGATTTTTTGCAGTTAAACAGACTCAGCGTAAGCATTTACTGGCTGCTCATAATACCATTCACAAGGAAGGAGAGGAAGTGATCAGCCAATACCCAAGTAGACGGAAACCGTCTAGACAAACACCATCATCTGCCAGAAGCTCTCCCAAGCCTGGTGATGCTAAGACTCCAGGGGGCAGCAGACCTGCCTCTGCTAGTGGAAGACCACCTAGTGCAGGTTCATCAAGAAAGTCTAGCAAGGGATCTCGCAAAGGTATGACAACCATAAGGTCAATTCTTGTTCAAATCATTATTAGGGCTCTATTGTAGAATACTTATTCACATCCTTACTAGTTACTTTATAAGTAATACACAGATTTGTGTAAGAGTATTGAAATATAAAATTTATAAGAATTATTGCTACAGATTATAATTTCATTTTGATATATTTTTATCTTTATCGTATCATAATTTCTTTTTATATATAGCTAATATTTTATTTATCTATTGACCATTGATGAAAATTAATAATTAATGTTAAATTAGTTTGATTCACTTTTACTTAGGATCAGCAACTGAACACCAGTCTCCAGCACCGGTTGCACCATCATCTTCAAGGCCCGGAAGTGCATCTCGCAACTCACCGATTCTAGATCGTGTAGCATCTGGCCAATCAGGTGCAAGGAGAGGTTCAGGCTCATCAACAAAAAGTGGTCGAGCTGAATCACCCAAGGTATTGCACATTAAAATATTGTACTTCTTATATCTACACTTATAAAATTATAAATAATAATAATGATAATGTTACATTTATATAATTTAACATAATTCCAGAGCTTCTTTACATAAACAGAAAAGAGAGAATTAAAAGTGAGAATGAATGAAGAAAAAACTAAATCAAGAAATGACCTATAAAAATTAGACTAAGACATTTTATTTCTATTCCACAAGTCTCAGGCCACATCAAACACAGTGCAATAAGAAATTGAGTGCCCACCATCAAAACTCAAAACACCACTCAATACAGGCGTGCAATTACACACTCCTCAAACTTTCACTTTCTGTTAGATTCACGGACAGAGATGCGGCCAAAGGTCATTGAATTTGCTTAAAAGGCACAAATGATTGAGACGATGAAGTTCATAAAAACATTTTTTTTAGTATTACTGATGCCTATCTAATCCTGTATAGATTAACTAGTGCAATTATATTTGACCTATAACATCATTCCATCATTATTCTAATATCTTCATTTCTAGCTTCAGTATTTCCATTATTTTTACCCATCCCATTCCAGGCTTCATCTTTGTATTCCTAGCTGTATCATTCAATGTTTGTATAAAGAGCCTGAAATTCATTACTAAAGAGATTTATCTTGCTGTACCATAATATTTCTTGACTTAACTTCTTAATCATATTACATTCTCTGGTTTCTTCTGTCTAGCATTCTTCCTCCACTAAGAACTAGAACAGTGTGGTATGTGAAATCAAACTCAGTGTTGCATGCAATATTATGTTAATGTCTTGTCATAACAAAATACTAGTTTTTTTTAATGTAACCATCATCATAATGCATATTTTTCTAATATTAATATTCAAATCATTTAAAACAATAAAGATGTGATAAACACTAATGAGAAAGCAATGGAAAGACTGCTCTTTCTTCACTATATGCATTTTTACAAATCAAATAAAGATTTGTTATCATTTTAACAAGTTTATTTTTCTAATCACTGTTTAGCTTGTATTTTTACTATCAGCAATTTTTAAACAAATGCATCAAAGGTGTGTGCATTTTGTGTATCTTGTAATTCAGTAATATTGTTTTAATCTGCAATTATTTTTTTCAAAGCTACTTTGTGAATATGCTTAACTTGTAATGCATGCTCTTTATTATCATGAAGGCAGATGCAGGGCCGGCGGAACATTTTTTAAAGTGGGGGGGGGCACTAGCA
>NW_022687459.1:254098-258816 GCF_011630105.1 Anneissia japonica | reverse complement strand
CGGCCCGGACCCCCAGTCCTACCGACCACGAGATGTGTTGCATTGTTATTTCCCTTCTAACATCTTATCTAGCTACTCCCATTAATCATGTAACTGCCATTCATCTATACTACACTATTTTATTTTCAGACTAATTCAGTTTGTGTTATGTTAAAGTTACAAATAATGCAACATGGATATTATTACTAAACATTTCAATTACATGTGCTATTTAAATAATAATGTTAAAGAAAATGACATTGAGGAAGGGGATTTAAGCCTCCCCTCGGACAGGTCAATCCCCTTGTCAGACCATGGTGCAAGCATGTTCTGAAACATTTTAAAATTTTCCAGGTACCAGTACCGGGGCACTTGGCTTTACCCCTGGACCCCACTTGAAATTGTCAAACCCCTCTGTCAGACAAATCCTGGTGCAGCCAGCAAAATGGTTCATGTTTTGACTCTGTCAGCTGGAGGATTTATGCCTACATTTTCAAATAACTTTAGGGTTTTTTTTTTAATAGGTTGCAAAAGAGAGGCAAACACCATCTATCTCTAGCCAAGCTACAGATGTATCTGTGTCTTCTAAACCACAAACACCCGTTGATAAGCCTGTAGCATCTTCACCTGTAATCACACCAGTGCCTGACCCAGCCCCTGCAGCCCAAGAAACAGCCCCTCCCTCTGAGGCAGAGAAACAGCCATCTGTTGAACCAGAGCAAACTGCCAACAAAAATGTAGCACCAGAAGAAATACAGAGCCAACTTGAGAATAAAACTGGTGAAGATACACAAGAAGAAGCAATGGCAGATACTAATCAAGAAGGTGATATTACTAACAAAGCTACTGAAGATGAAGCTAAAGACCAACCTGGCGAACAAGACCAGGATGATAATAAGCAAACTATAGCAGAAGACAAGCTATCGCCTAAAACGATGGCCGATAGCTCAACGCAGGATTAACAATTTTTTGTACGACTTATTTTCTTTATGTGACAATATTGAACTTGTAAGATATTAATAAATATACGAATAAATATTATACTTCCATCCATTTCTATGATTGTGGATACATTTCTGTGGAATTAAATATCAAATTTTACTTGTTAGCATTTTTCAAATCAGATGGAATATAGCATTAAATGTTAGAAAACTTATTCTCTGTAAATATATATTATCATGTTAGATTCAGTAATATAATGTAAATATGAATAACTAATACTTCCATCCATTTCTATTATGGTCTATACATATCCTAGGAATTGAATTTTTATTAAATTTTATTTAAATGCATTTTTCATTTAAAATCAATTGTCTGATTACCCTATTACTGTACATCATATTAAGATTCTGTAATATATAGAAAATATCTTTCATTAGAAGATGAATAAAATAACTATAATAAAATAACTATAATAAAAGTTGATATTGGTTATGTGCAAAGTTTCTAATATTTAAAAAAAACTTTTAACTAGAATTTTGTCAGTACAGTATGTCTAGTAACATAGGTAGTTTCAGTCATGTGATTCTTATGATGGGCGTGGATCAAATACTGTAACTTAAATATTACAGTATCATTAAGCAATTATTTGTTTATAAAGACCACATAGAAATTGATTCATGTTTGTTTGACCATAACGTAATTGCACTGTACTACCATGCTACTGACAAGTTCTTTCTTCATTTCAGTATTAATTGTCAATGTCAAACACTGTAAAATATATGGTTTGAAATTCAGGTTGTTTGTTCAGATTTAAATAAAATCCATATATATATACTTAATGATACAATCACCTACTAAAATACACAACACATACATCCCATCATAAAGTGTTAAAATGTAAAGCTTAAAATTGTAAAAGTTAAAATGGTAAAAATTGGCTAAAAGAGGTCTCAACATTCCTAGCAAAGAGGCATAAAAGCACTATGTATAAAATGCATTTTAAAAATGTATAGAGTTTGGCATAGACCTAATTATCTTTTCCAAGTAGCATTAAATTGCCTCATAGCACCTAGGGAGAAATGAAATTTAATTGACTTTCATGTGGAGAATAAGCATGAGTGTTATTTATAGTGCTATACAAATGTTCATTATTATTATTTTTAATACTGTAGCCTTGAACCATCTAAAATTTCAGTGCATTTTGGATGTACAACAAATCAATGATCAACAGTTTAAAAATAACAGAATGTTATTGATGCGCCCATTGCTGTATTCAATTGTACAAGTACACAATAAAACTGTTTGAACACTCAATTTCATTAAACGTTATATATTTATTCAGTGATTCACTCATATTCTTAAGATTTACAACAATTGACAATTTTAAACCTAGTTATCAGCAACTAAAGTTAAACACTAAACATTGATTTTTCACAATAAATTAATCTAACATAAAAGCATTTGGCCAATAAATGCGATATGACATTACCATGTCCATATTTGGTGAGCATACTGACATGGTGAGTTTATCAAGGAGTGAGGGGGCCTTGGATATGATTTTTATGAGTAGCCGCCTATTCACTGCAAGCATTTTTTCCCATCTCCCCTGACACCTATCCCTGTAAGATGTACGGTACTGTCGCTGGTTAAATATAGAAAACCTACAATATTACTATTAATTGCTCATTGAAGGATCAAATAAATTATAAACTTTTTTTAACGGGATTATTTTTTTTTTAAATATACACTTATCATGTGTCATTTTGCACAAAAATCATTATTCTTAACTTAGTCTTTATTAAAATTGACCTTAAATTGAAACCAAATTCAAGGATCAATGCACAGAATCCAAGAGAAGTAGTACTGTATTACATTAAGAAGCTTTGAATTTGTGAGATGGCGTGACCCTATGACAGATTCACTCATCTGTGATTGCTCCGCATTCTATGCGCAACGTAAATTCAGGCCACACTGCATCCTAGAAAATCAGACACAAAAATGACTCGGCATCTTTCCATGCGCAATGAATTCTGAGTGACGGCATTCCGTTCTAGATCTTACCGTCGTCACAAAATCTAAAGCTCAATGTTAATAGGCAAGAAAAATATTAATCATTATGCCCATATATGGGCATATCCTACAAATTTGTACATAAACTTTGATAGTGTGAACACGGCTTTAATAAAAACAAATTTCAGCCACAAACAGGCTGAATGTTGCTAATGATATTTGCACTATGAACGATAAACACAAATAAAAAGTAGTAATATTAATTATAATACTGTAATGGCAAGCCATCTGCAAGTCACAACCATTATTGTCCCACTACCACCTGCATGTACTAGTCTACATAAAACACAAAGTACTATAAATGAAAACTACTGCCAGCTCAAGCTGAAGGATGGGATGATAAACAAATCACGATGTTGTAGACACTGGTCTTCGAAATAACAAAATATGGGGTTCTGCCAAAGAAAACAAGATAAATAATGTATAAGTACTTAAAAACATCAAAAAAGGGAAAAAATGGCTTAAAAATTATAGAAAAATATCATCATTTCTGGGGTGGATACAGGATTTTGGCGGTAGGGGGTGCATGAAAAGTTGACCTCAGCCCCGCCATAGTTGGAGCGGAGGTGAGAAAATTTTGAAAATATGGACCTCTAAGTGCCCGGAAATTGCCTTAAAAATCTTACCGGTACTAGGCCTATGTATCAATACAATACAAGAATTATGTTTCTTAAAACAATTAGAAGGGGGGAAGGTGCGACCACACTGTCTGCACCCTCTCTGCATCTGCCCCAGTAATTTATTAGAATTTACAAGGTTAGCTAGTTATTGTCATATAATAAGATTTTATAAAATAAACATGTTATATTATTGTTTATAGTATTTATTTATTATTTGTTTATTTATATTATTATTCATTTGTTTCCTTTATAAATATTGGTTACCTGGGGAGTGTATCAGATAATGAATCCAGCCTGGACTCTGCTGAACACCAATATTGCGCCATTCAGTCTCCGTCATCAAATGGTTTCTAGGGACTAGCTTGACAATCTCCGGGGGTAGAATCACGTGCCTTTTTAAATAAAAGGATCAAAACACATTTTTTAATTTAAAATAAATACATATATACATAAGCCTACATACATACACCATTAACAAGTGAAAACAAGCATAATCAGATCCAAGGACACCTGAAAAATAACGTTACATTATTCCTTTTTTTTTGCATCTAATAAATTACATTAATCACATTCTGTTAACGCAGTTCAATTTATTCTGTGAATATTATTTCCGTTAATAAGAACAATAATAATAAAAAATTGTGTTTTAGAGATACTGTAACCTACCAGAATTGTGTTAAATGTCTTCGAATCAAAGTAGAAGTAACTTTTTAGATATTCTGTATATAATTTCAGTAAATAACATTTGTAAATTTTGAATAAAACAATTGTCCCATCTACGTACAATAGTTTAATCAACCTAAGCTGGAATTCATCGAAGCTAACACTTGTTGTTACAGTATTTGCATACTTGATAACAGTGCGCACTCTCTTTTGTCTGGTAATAAACAACATCGTTGGCATTGGGAAATATGCAGTTGGTAGGTAGGTTCGCAGAGCATGCATTTTACCCAAAGCCGTAATGCTTGGATATTGAAACAAAGGTCAAATAGGTCACTACGTCATTAGTTATTCATTAGCTTATCACACGTGTGTCACTTGCAAATTACTAACTTGTTCCATGCGTGTCTATATGTCGAACGTTCTGTGATCAGTACTGTATATATA
>NW_022687459.1:236848-253441 GCF_011630105.1 Anneissia japonica | reverse complement strand
ATAAATAAAACTATATATATATATATATATATATATATATATAATATATTTCAATTTTTCAGGGCATCATGCCGCCAGCAATTTTACAAACAACTGCAGCCAAGACAGGTTGGAAAGTAAGTACCTTGGTGTACTGATAGAACTTTAGTTAGTGTCAACATAGTGCATAATGTAAAACTAAAAAACAACTAAGTAGATGTGTCCACCAGTATATCCAGTGCAGTAGGATAGATTAAAGATGTGCTGCTACATACTGTACGATCAGGGGGTCGGGGAATTTCCTCTGTCGCCTGATGCTACACTTGATGAGGTCATCAGACTAAAAATATTCATATGCCAGTCCAACAAAAGCTAGAGATTGCATTTCAAATTTTGTGGTCTAAATTCATAATCCGTAAAATCTTTTGACCCACTTGGGTCACTAGATGGCCTCTTAGTTTAGATTCCTCTGTCAGCATATTTTTTGAGCCACCACTCATAACCATCCATATTCTGTCACCTTAAATAAAGCCCTCTCCAGACACTCAAATTTTATTAGACAAAAACATGTGACATGCCTAAATATGGCCATGATGACATCACATGATGAACATATATAGGCATGTCATGACTATATATGGGCATATAACTGTTTTTTTTTGTCACAGATCAGATATCATCCCAAGTGTTTTAATTTTTAAAGATTTAGAATGGCAACAACTGCAAGAGAAGAGATGAAGGCTTTTTGGAAACGAAATGAGCGCCTCAGGAGACCTGTATCACCTCATGTCACAATTTGGAAGTAAGAATCTCATTCAGACTTTCGTTTCATATTACAAAACAATTTAAGAAGCAATTTCTTCAAGTGCTAAAGATAAAAAGAGGATATAAAATTTTGAATGAGAGTGATGATGATAGGCCTATAGATGCAGGTTATATGCATTTATGAAAGGACGACTTGCCTACTTAGGATTACGGATTTCTTTTAACGTTAAATGTTTCATGTACCTTTAGTCATGTTACATTTGACGCATTTTAGAAATAATATTTTCTGTTATATTTCTCACTAAGATGGCAGCTTCCCGCAATCATGTCAATCGTGCACCGTGGTATGGGTATAGCTTTAACTACAGGTGAGAATTAAACTCTTCTGATAAACTGGAAATTGAACAAATATGTACCCATCATGGGTTTAAGTCATTTTGCTTAAAAATTCATTATTCCTAAATTTACCACTTTTGCATATTTGCTCTTAGTAATTTGACACCAATATTCAAATTATGAAATATGAAATATGTGTATATTTTGATATACTAAACCAAAGAAAATAAAACTATAATGAATTATACAGTAGTCTGGTGAACATTTAAACATTCCCAGGATAAGCAGTTAGCAACAATGGTACACACTATTGTCAACATCTTTTGGCAATGCTGATTGGTCATAATATATGTTAGAATAGCGTTTAATGCCAACAAGGCCTCTAAGCACTTCACATTTTTACCTCCAGTCATTGAAAAATCCTTTTCATAAATTGCATATTTTTTTGTATTTCTCGATTGTTTTGATTGTATTTTAACCTTGCTGTTGTTGTTTGAAATAAAAAATGATTGATTGATTGATGTAAAATTAACTGAACTGAACTGAGCTTGAATGAAGCACATACAGAACACATACTCATTTTGTGTTTGAATTTACCAGGTACCCACTTATACTCAATTCAAAGTAACATTCTTTTCGAATTCAGGAGTGCAGAGAGGCAACTGTAGGTAAAGTGCCTCTCCACCCAAGAGTACAATTGTTCAGTTGAATCAGGAGCCTTCCCATTGGCATCGGGAACAGCTATGCAGTGAAACACTGTAGCAGTAGTGTAGCTATTTAATGGGGAAACAGGCTTAAATCCGTTTTATTTATTAACAGGTTTATATGGATTTGGAATAGTTATGCTCATGGTACCAACAAACTTTGCAGACACGTTAGATAGAATCAAGTCCTGGTCAGTGGGGCCAGCTTTGATATCAACTTGTAAAGCTGGCATTAGTGTCGCCGCTGTTTACCACACCTTCAATGGAGTCAGGCATTTGGTAAGCATCTATGTTATCATTGGTTTGGTTATGCTGTTTGCATTGTTGTTATTATTGTAACAGTACTATTATTCCTGTTGAAATCAACATGGGGGGGGGGGGGTCATGGCAGGAAATTAGCTCCATTAAGTTGATTAAAAATTACTTTTAATTTTTCCACCCTAAAACCAGCCATGCCCCTGCAAACTATATTTATACCATTACATCATTACTATTTAAAAAAAATTATTTTACGTATTTACATGATTTCATATGAATTGATTTTAAGTATTATCAATTATTTTAAATTGGTGCAAAATATTTTATTGTCAATAGACTAGAAAATAGGTTTGTTGTGTTATGCAAGCCCCACAAACAAATTAAAAAACAAGACACATGCCTAAAATATGGTCATGATGACATCACATCATGACCATATATAGGCACATCATGGCATACTGGACAGAGCTTTAGTTATTGTCAACTCATGTTTTGTTTCAACTTTCTTTGCAGATGTGGGATACAGGTCGTGGGTTCAACATGCACATCCTTTACAGATCAGGCTTTGTAGTTATAGGACTTTCTGCTGTGTCTGCTGTTGCCCTCTTCTTATGGAAACCTTAGATATGAATGGGCAAAAATTTGAAATATCTACCTGTACCAAGAGTCAACAGAGTAGCAGTTGTTGGAATAGCAATGGAATTTACAAAAACTGTATAGACTTTCAAAATCTGCTTCAAAAATGTTTGATTTAGAAACTAAAGTGATAGATATTGAGATATTCAATTAATTTGAATTAATAAATTATGTTTTGATTTTGAAATGTTGAGGTTTTTCATTTATATATGTACTGTAATATATACTGGTACGTTACTTTACAGGTCTACCATGTTGTATAACTTTGTAAACCATGCTGGGGTTACAAAGCTATACTGTATTAATTTTATAATTCAAAATTGGCCTTTCCAGTGTGTCAATCAACTGACCAATCAGAATATTGCTAAAATTATGTGCTTTGTGGGCTTAACAGAAAGGACAGCTTAGGTCACAATTATTTATTAATTAATATTTTGTTAGCAACCATTTAGTTGAGAAAAACCTATGAAGTAATCACAATATTCAAAATGAAAACAACGCTGACAGTTATTCGGAAATTCATATACTGTATTTCAAATTTATTTTTTCTATGGCTAGTTAAATTGCATTTAAAAAATTCATAAATATTTATTAATTAATGATTGAGTGTGCAGTGAAAAGTTAGCATCCTTAAAAAACGTATAAAATTATGGACCTTAAATGAAAAAAATGTATGAAACATGTAAACTTAACTTGCACCACACATCATGCATCAGATCTGTTTGTGAATTATTTATCAATGCATCGTAGTTCTTAAATCCAAAAACATTTTTGTTAAGTGTACAATCATGGCAATTTAAACACGTCTGTATTAATAATAGCAATTCGTCAAAGATAATTTGTGAGGTCTCACCACAAAATTAGTATCAAGGTCAGATAATCAAAAATTGAGTTACCTGTAATACAATATTATATTTGGGTAATCACATTATAGGCTTTAATTTGGTCTTTGTGAATGGCTTCTCAAGGATAAGTAGATCCAGAGATGTGAGCATTTGAAGTTTAGGTGTATGAGAACCATGTTTCAAGAAAATCGGCCTCAAAGATAAACTAACCTGTACAAATAACAGGACTAGAATTACAGAATATGTGCAAAGAACACTGTTTTAGTAAGAAAATATAAGTATCAAGTTATTCAAATTTATAAAAACAAAAAATTTTGTAAAAATTTAGACTGTGACCTATTTTGGTGAATATCTCAATATGATTTCACCAACAATGTGTCTCATTTCATGGTGAGACCTCACAAATTATAAATACTTCTTGAAATAAAGTTGATATATAATTTCAAAATTAGAATAAATTTTATTATAGTGCACAATACACTTTCTAAGCAATTTAAATATTTTAAAAATAAATTAAAGTATCATACTGTATCTCCATCCATTATTCAACCTTTATCTTCTTTATACCAGTATTCAATTCTATTGCACTAACTTGGAGTGGCCACATCCCTCCTATAATACCTGCTTGGATAGATACACCATAAGCTACTGCCAACTCGGGATCCACCCCAACATTTGGCTGTTTGCCAAAAAATTCCGCAATGAGTGAACGCACTTTTGGTATCCGGGTAGACCCACCGACCAAAACTATCTCATCAACAGCCTGCGGTGTCAATTCAATAGTTTCTAAAACCTTTTTGATTGGTACCAACACCTTGAGGAAAAGGTCCTCATTAAGTTTTTCAAACTGTGCACGTGTGACATTAACATTATAAATAGCGCCCTCACCCATTGAAGGTAAAGAAAGGGAAACTGCGACAGACTCTTTGCTCGTGAGGTTAAGCTTTACGTCTTCTATAAAAAGCCTTAATCGCTGTATATCTTCTGCATTTGTTAAAGGTTTTCTAAATTTGCGTTCAATGGAATCCTGCATGAACTGGTTTAGCCTAAGGTTGAAGTCCTGCCCTCCTAAATGGTTATTGCCTGTGAAATAAAATAATAACAGCATGTTTTTATATGGGGCCTTTTCCTGGAATTAATTATTCAGTCATAATAAAATGAACATAAATTATAATTCAAAAAACTACATGGATGCAGACCATCAACAAAGACCTAAAACTACATATTAATAATATGAAGACAGCCGTTTCAAAAGAAGAAAAGATGATGAGAATGATATAGTGATGAACTGAATTTACTGATTTATGTATCTTGCAATGTTCCAACTTACCAGCCATGGCTAATGTTAGGAACATTCCACCTTGCACATTGAGTAGAGACACATCCAGTGTCCCCCCACCCAGGTCCACGACAAGGACATTCTCCACACCTTCCTTGCCGTGCAGGCCATAGGCCAGAGCTGCTGCGGTGGGTTCATTGATCAGTCGCAATACTTCTATACCTGAGGAGCAATTATAAATATTTTAGTTACCACAAGAGAAGATTAGAGAAGGTTATACAGTAATAACTGGTAGAAATAGGGGCCTGAAATGAATGGGGGAAGGGATTCTATGGTTCGGCCGCACCTGTACTTGAGCGACCCCTCTCTGATAAACTGTTCTGGGCTTTGTCCCTGACTCCCACAGGAGTCGTTGTCATGGACACCAACAGAAGCCTGGGATTCCCTTGTCTCCTGGTTTTCATAGGTTAACCCCCTATGGAACCATGGTTAAGAGTCTGGAATAATAGCAAAATAGTATTAAAACATTAGTGGTGTTGGTGGAAGTGTTCTTGGTGGTGACAGTGGTGTTGATAATAGTGGTATTGGTAGTCCTGTATTTGGTAGTTGTGCTGTTGGTGGTGGTGGTTGTGGTGATGGTGGCTTTGGCAGGTACTGTCAGCAACAGCAGACAGTAGTAGTAGAAGTATTAGTACTCTAATATAGTAGAGCTAAGTAGTATTAGCAGTAATAGCAGCATTAGCAAAATCAGCAGCAGTAGTAGTTTTAAACCGTAGCGTCTTACCTGCTTGTTTAGCTGCCTGGATGGTATAGTTCCTCTGAATGTCATCAAATTCTGCTGGCACCGACATCACTGCCTTTGTGATACTACTAGTGAGGTTTGCTTCAGCAGTTCTGCGCAACTCTGCCAGTATTCTGGAGCCTATGTACTCAGGGCTTACTTCTGTAGTATTTCCACTTTTTCCCACCACAAATCTAATCAATCCATTGTGTTCTTTCAACTTAAAAAAGTAGCAATTATCAAAATTTAATTCAATGATTATGATGCATAATACAGTGTAAAGAACTGCTTATGCAGTAGCAGGTCAAAACGGCAATAAACCAAAACGGCAATGAACCAAAATGGCAATGACGAGTACTAAAACGGCAACAGACCGAAATGGCAAAGGAGCGAAATCAATGCCAAGACTAGCAAGCACCGCTGGGTGCGGGCCGCAGTTTATAATTTTCTGAATTGTTTTGAAATTGTCCCGATAGGCAAATCAAATACTGTATTGCCATGGGCTCTTTTTTCCATTTTAATATTTATTATTATTATTATTTCGCATTTTTTTACTTTTATGACTTTAAAATTTATAAATTGTTTGGCCTCATTTTGTCTGTATTTTGAAAGTTTTAATTATTTAAATGTTTTACTGCTTTTATATTGAATTTGTATAATTTTTATTATTATTACTGTATTATTGTTATTGATATTACTGCTGATGCTATTTAGTCTCATTTTTACCGTATTTAATCGTAGTACACTTTCATGTTTATAATTAGTTTATTTTAATTAGTTTTATTTAGTATATTCATACAATCATTAATTTAACAAGAGCATTTTAAATTGCCACACTTTGGTTTTTGTATAATGAATGTTAGTTCCTTTTCATTTGTATTGTGAAATTTTATTGTATTTTAGATATTTTTACCTTCCCCAGCCTGGGGGTTTTTGTTGAATAAATTGAAATTAAAATTGAATTGAAATATATAATACACTATCAAGAAATATCACATCAAGTTGTCTCAAATGTTTAGTTTAGTAGTAATTTTTCTGTGTTTGACAGACCTGTTTGCATTTGTTTTTGGAATCATTGCTGACGAGTGGATACATTTTTGAAAATAAAAAATATTTTACAGTAGCTTTAAGCTCTGTCCAGACTATCAAATTTTATTTAACAAAAACATGTGACATGCCTAAATATGGTCATGATGACATCACATGACCATATATAGGCACATCATGACTATATATAGGCACATCATGACTATATATGGGCACATCATGACCATATATAGGCACATCATGATTATATATGGGCATACAATAGTGTGGACAGAGCTTTTAGGAAAATCAATTTCAGGATGTTTTTAAAAACATTCAGAAATTAAATGTCAATTAAAATAATTTACCTTAAAATTGTACCTTTCTGCCTCTTTGACAAATTCTTCAGGTGAGAACCTCTTGCCAATGAATCTCTTGGCGTCATATATTGTGTTAGCTGGGTTATGCTCAGCCTGGGCTAGGGCTGAGTACCCTACCAGCTCAGTCTCTGGAGTAAAAGCTACCATACTTGGTATTGTCTTATGGTGAGCTGAATCTAATATCACCTGGAATTAAAAACATATAGACAAAATAGACAATAAATTATGAGGGGAAAAACACCACAGTCCTAATTGCAAATTGTTAATTAGTGAGATTTCCAAGCATAGAATGGAATTTAGGGTGATTCTCCTCTCAAAAAAGAAACAGAATTTTTTAATTTCCTCTGACTTTCAAATTTAGAGAAATACATGTTATTTAGCCCCTTTTGTGGCTTTTTTTTATTTGTAGGGGATAGTGTGTGATGAAATAAAGTGTTAACTTTAAATCCCAACCACCCCACACACATAGTTTGTTGCACATCTACATCTTTAGAAATTTGGGAAAACACTGACAAAGGAGAAAGTGATAAAATATTGTGATGACTTACTTCTACATCACCTGTAACAGCGTGGTACACTCCAATGCATGAAAATGTTGTTCCGAGGTCAATTCCGACTATCCTAGGCTTTGGTGGAGGTAAGAATTGTTGGCCTAAGTACCCAGCTAATAACAATGCTAAAATAGATGCACCTGGAAAATTATGAATTCAATAAAATGTTTAGTTATCAAAATCATAAATAAGGCCTAGTTGCTACTAGGCCATAACATAAACGCCAAAGTGCAATTTGTATGGGATCAACCATTCTCGTGGAACAATTTGTACATAAGTATACACTGTAGGAAACCGGTGGTCTAGTAGTTAATACACCAGGCTAGTTATCTGGAGGTTGTGGGTTCGATTCAAATCCGAATCACATGCGAGATTGTTTTCACAAGTATTTAGTAATGTACTGAGCAAAAAACATCATTCATATTATTTCTGCAGACGCAAAACGTCATCGGCATAGGAAACCAAACACCAAAAAATAACGGGTCATATGATTCTTGCTTTCCCTTGATTAGGTTTGAATATACAGTAAAATCATTTTGGGCCATGGGCCAAGGTCACAAAAAGATCATCCATTATTTTTGGGAGGGATATATATGGTGCAGGCCTTTTAAAAGTCAGGTAAATGACTACTATTTATATTATCATATCCCCATGTTTTATGAAAGACAGTTTTGTCTTTTTGGTGTGACAGTAAACTATCTTAGTTCTATCTAATTTCAAACAACTTAATAGATGGTGATCTAGGCTAGGCCTACCAGTACTACCTAGCCTATAGATAGGCCTAGAGTCTCATAAGCTCAGATATAGTTAGTAGTAGAAAGGGCATACTACTACTCTAGTAGTAGTAGGCCTAGCCTTAGCCTAGTTTCAATCAAGGAAGGTGAAGTCGACGTTTATTATATATATAATGCTATTGATACGCTAAAGAATTAATCTAATTATTATATTTGATAAACAATAATTATTGACAGTACATACCCAAAATTGATACTGCAGTACTCATCGTCTGATGTGGGTATTGCTACGGTGCCTCTAATGAATTTTCTTACTTTACAAAACCATCCATATGTTGTTACATGTTTAATAGTTCCTTTTCAGATGCTTCCGGTTGATAAACTACGAGAGAGGGCGTGATCATACTTTCGTCAAAAATGTTTTGTTTATAATTTGCATGACAACAATATGGCGGCTACCGCTCCAGCGACGGAAGCAAAAACAACAGTTTTCATAGGTAGTTCAGATGAAGATAAGGCTTGTGCTAAATTGTTTTGGCAGTCTGTTAATTTGCATCCTACTATTGAATCAAGACTAGTATCAGGAGATATGAGACAGCGTTTACCTATTGCGCCTCGGTCTGGTCAGTGTAAGTCATTCGGATTCTGACGGAAGGGAAGTCCGCTCCCGCTACGGACGATCCTACCGCCGTAGGCCTAGGCCTAGGCTAGTATTCTGTTGGACAATAAATAGGGGCCTAACCCAGCAGTACATAAGTAGTATCCTAAATTCGGCGCTAATGCATAAGTTCACCTCATCTTCAAAATCAAACTTCCAAGTTGTAATTTCCTTAAATATTCATGTATTATGCAAAAACATTCATTTACCCACACGATTGAAACTATTATATGACAAATCCAGCTTGTGTTATTAAGAAAAATTCGGTTTTACGCTGCTCTCTCGAGTGGCTCCCATCCGATCGCTTTTCGGCCATCTTGTAAATGAAATGGTTGCCAGAATCACATATATATGATTTCTTGTAACTTAGGGAATCAATTGTTTAACACTGTGCGCTACTATACACATTTTGATTCTAGTTGCGCACAGTGATAATGAATAGGATAAAATTAAATTCAGTTGATGGGCATTGCATCGAATGCATAAGTTCACCTCAAGCTCACAATCAAACTTCCAAGTTGTATGCCTTTAGCTACACGATTTACACCGTTCAGGGGCGGATCCAGAAATGTCCAAAAGGGGGGGCCGGAGGGGGGCCGAAAGTTGGGCCGATTGAGACAACACTGTCGTAGGGGGTCCGGGGGCATGCCCCCGCGAAATTTTTGCATTAACAATCATTATTAGGGTACCTAACTAGGCCTAGGCCCAGATTATGTTGATAGGTATCTAGACGAGGTCTATGCCATGGCCCAGGTTGTTTGTGTCTACCAGACTTACAATTATATTATTATTAGATTCATTATTAGTATTTGTAAATACAGCCACTACGTAGACATACTTACTGTAATTGGATATGCTTTCCGTGTTGTGCAGCAAGTCTCGTTTCCGTGTGGAGTTGCAGATATGCAAATGCCCTGACCTGGAGTCATAGTGTTTTCGAGGCCGGCCGGCCGGCCGTAATTGACATTGCAAGGGTTTTGTCACTACATTAACAATCAATAACTTCATAATTGATAGTTTCATTAAACGTTTGTTTATTTTTCTTTAAAAAGAACTAGAAGCACATCTTCAAAAGGCTCACAAGGAGACTATTTATGAAGAAAGTAAAAGAATTACAAATCAGGTAAAATATGTCCACGTACCTTTGCACGCTAATTTATGGCCCAGTTATTATATAGTCTATTTTTTTTGTAATTTGAAATCCTTAAATATTTTGCAAATGAATAGTTTGTGTCAAATTATTTTGCTTTTTATAATGTTCCTCATCAACATCCTTATCGTGTGTTATCTTATTAATATCACCACCATCATTATCATCATTTTCTTTATGATCCTGATTTGCATATGCATTGTACTTTTTTGTGTTTATAACCTGATATGCATTTTTTTTAAATGGTTGTCAACTGCTAAGAATTTAGTTTACACAAGCATCTGTCTGTGGTTGTTTGAATTAAAGAAACATCATTTGCCATACATTAAAAATGATTTGTCAGAGAGTTACTGTACTCCCGAACCTTATGAATATTGATGAGGTTGTGACGAATAACGTCTAATTACGTGATTGCAGGCTTTAGGTAGAGAAGCTAATCTTGCACTACTTGAAAAGAGGAAGAAAGAGCGACATGATAAGGAAATGTTGTCAAATCAGAAAAGACGAGAGCGCCACCAGGCGAAGCTTAAAGGAAATTACATGAATGATGAGGAGTTTAACGAGGATAGCGATGATGATGCTGTGACTGCAATGAAAGAACTTGATAAATTTGAACAAAGACTTCTTAAAGAAAAGCCAAATCTTTGATTGTGCAAATACTTATAGCAGGCCAAGGCTAAAAATACTCTATACCAGGCCTATGTTGAGAATCGGTGTGGGAGTCACTTTGGATGTGGGCTGCATTTCCACATCTATCAAAGAAATTAGGAATTTTGGCAGTTAAGACGGGGAAGAGAAGGGGAAGTTGAATCATATGTTTATATTTAATAATAATTATATTTCCTAAGGATTGCTGCAGAAGGGAATATTATTTTTTTATTGTATGCAGTACTGTACTATTTTTTGTTTATTTTCCTGCATTATAATTTGGAGGCCTATTAATGATGTGAAGTGCAAAAAGGCACTGCACAATATGGCTATATAAATGTAAATTATTATTATTTTTATTATTATTATTTATTTATTTATTTATTAATACTATTATTAATAAACTCAACACAATAACATTAACAAAATTCCACTGTAGTTTTATCTTTTCATGTCTTTATTTTTTTAATGTATTACACATACAAATACATTAAAAATGGTAACAATCACTGACATCAATCATTGCAACAAGGAAGACTATATACACTCATAGATGATGACGTCATTGCATAGAGGTACAAGTGCTTAAGTATTAAATATGAATTAAAACAATACAATCCGTGGATATAGTCATGCTTAGGGCCTACAGCTTCAACGCAATGAGTAACCATAACAAAAGTTACAATGCAATTGAAATGTGTTACGGCAACCACGCCCTCATTAGGTGGGACTACCGGCTCTTTTACATGGTAAAATGTGGTAGGCTTTTTATAAACGTCATATGATTGTTCTCAAAATTTTGGCTCAAACAATGGCTTTAAGAAACAAAATAAAATATTTCATTACACTCGTCAGTGAAAACTGAACTGCAGACCTAGGAGAAAATGTTCAATTAGAGTATGTAATTACCAAAGCTATTATTCGAGAGGCTGAAATATCAAGCATTACCCGAAAGGACATTTCAGGAACATCCATCTGATAAATATCGTAACCATAATATATTATTTAATTTTTTGACTAAAATTACATTCGTACCATTATCACTATGTTCACACACATCAGGAAAAAACGGTATTTACATATTGGTTACATTCGTACGCATGCGTCGTGTATGTATTCCTTGAACGCAATGAACAAGAAGCGATGTACAAATTCCGTATAATTTACGAAAACTTTCGCAGCAATCAAATCATTAACAGTAATAATGATACAGTTATGGGTCATTTAACCCCAGATAAATAGTTTTATTTTTGTATTAAAATCGAAAATTAGCGCCCAGTCCATAGGCAACTGGTGGATAATTCGTCCACATGGGAAATACATTAGAAACCAAAGTTGTGAATCGATGTGCTGCAACATTCCATATAGGACAGAAAATTAGATTGATGAACAAATCGCAAATGTACGGTTTTCTGTGTATGATCTCCCATGTGTACGAAAAAGCCAAGATGTGCGATCACATAGTTACATTACAAAAGCTATATCATATATTTTATATACTTTATATATTTATTGGTAGAGAGCCAACTGGCAAATTTAGTTTACATCGGCCAGCCGTATGTTCTCATCAAAGGAAATTGGTTAATGATGGAAGATATAAAATTTGAGGTACAACAAAACATACCTTTTCAAAATATAGTACAGTATTATTAGTGATTTTAATGTTTGTGCTTCAATGTATATTTATCAAATACACAAGCTAAATCGCTTTAGACGGCCACGAACCTTTAAAATTATCTTTGATTGCGCTGTAAACAAAGTTTTTCGTTACTTATGAAACTGAAAGAGACAATCTAAAGCAGAAAACTATAACTAGGTACATTAAAATAATACACAGAAAATGAATATGCAAATTATATTGATAAAATAAATTGTCTTTAAATAATATATTATAAAAAGCTAAATGGTTGGCAATTCTACATATCATACCCTTCATCAAAATCGAACTTAACAACTGACCAATCAGAATAGGGCGAAGAGTACGCGCCTGTTCCATTATACACACGGGTTGTTTTTAAAAAGCATGTGCTTACATACGTTGATATGTTGCGTAAAACCTTAGCAACAATTTCCAAGGGGCGGGGCTTAGAGGAAATTGTTAAGAATATAATGGAGTTTTAAAGAGACTCAGAGATTAATACTAGACAGTATAATGCATAGCCAAGTATCGAAATGCACGCCATCGTGTCGGGATTCAATATTTCGACATTAATTATATCATCATCAGGAATGGATGATCAATACTAGTAATAGAGAAATTAAATCTCATATGAGATCTCATAATGCAAACGCTAAATCTCATGGGTTAAGGGATAAGGTTATTATTGTTATTATATAACAAATAGAACAATAGATAGATCACATAAAATTTAACTTGATAATAGAGAAACACCCTCATCAGTGAAAAATGGTTGAAAAAAATAAACATAGTCCCTATCGGGACTTCCAACAGCCCATCCCAGCCAATCAGATCACCACCGTTCAATTATTCTACCATGTGCTACGAGGCGAAGCTGTTCCCATAAACATCATATGATTTAATAATTTATTGTTTATTAATTAATTGCGTATCAGGTCTCAAAGAAAAGGGTTCTAACACATAAAACTTAATAAGCATAAATATAATGTATTTACAGAAGTTTTGGAGGAGCCGTCGGCAGCATAATATGTATTATAATTCACAATATTGCTAGTTTTAAATTCTAGAATTAAAATAAGTTGAATCTAAATAAATAAGAGTTTTATAAAATACCCTGTGATACACTTTACACATTGCTTCATTTCTCGCACATTAATTTACACGTCATACATTACTTATTACCACATATTACTTTAAACGTCACACATTACACTCTTCTGAACTCACCAACATAGTAACACAAACAAAAAAGAATTCAATAAAAACATATAAAAAAGGGAAACAAATTATCGAATCTAAAACCATTCAATACAAACATATAAAAAGGAAACAAAATATGTCAGTAATAGAGAATCACTCAAACATTATTAAAACGGAATGTATATTCAATAATTACAGTAGTTAAAGGTTAAACATACAAAAGTAGGTAGATAACTGCAATAGTTCATAAATTATTAATCTGTATTATATAAGTAACAATTCTAAAGATACATTATACTGAATGAAAGAATTCGTTGTTCTGTTTATGTTCTGTTTAAGTGAGAAAGAGTGGATACGAATCCACATTTTACTATATTTGGTAAGAGTAGTTATCAAAAAGTTACAGTTCAGACAAAAATTAATTCTATACCAACGCATTATACACACAAATACAATGCTAATTATAAGAAAATTGAAATAATAAACAAAATAATAGAACTCAAATTATTTTAAAAATAGCTAATGTCACGTTTAGAATTCGAGTCATGCATATGAATATATATATATATATATATATATATATATATATACAGTATACATATATATTGCATATATAATTTAATAGTTAATTATATATATTATATATTCCTCTTTTAAGTGTTATCTAAATTATATAAAGTCAAAAACGTTCGTTGTATATAATAATAATAATATGATTCAAATTACTTATTAAGCCTTCGGATTTTAAAAATCTATTTCGATATCAATTGGAGAACTCCAATCCAACAGATAGCAAGCCTCTATATAAATCTAAAATATCCAAATATTTAAATATATTTAACATAAAAGGCCATACAAAAGTTATTTGATATTCTTTACTGGCAAGCAAGCGTGTACATTTCAATTAGGCCTTGAAACCAATATTCTGACAAGCCTCGGTTATTGTATTTACATTATTGCTGGAATTACTACACATATACTATTGAGAAAATTAATAAGGCGTTCATAACCCAAAAATATTCTTGTTTCTTATTGATTTTTTTCTTCCATAGCTCTTATACTGTACTTATTTAGAATATTTAGCTTTGTGAGGACGTCAAAACGATGTGTGTAAAAAAATATTGGACAATGACTTTTAACCTTTTAACGAAATACTATATATAGTTTTCAATACATGAGTTTTACTATTTAAAAACAATTCTCTTCTGAAATTAATATAAACTAAATACCTGTAGTTACTACTTAAGAACTGAGATTGTCCCGATAAGTTAACACTAATGATGAGGATGATGATAATTAAATGATAATAGTAATAATTATTGTATTAATGTTATTGATATTAATTATAACAATTATGGCGATTATTAATTTTATTATTGATTTTAGTATCACCATAATCATCAAAGGGTCAAAGTTTACTATACTTAAAGGGTAAAACATGGCTTCACAAACAAATGTTTTCTTTGCCAATTTAAAAGTGAATTATTGCACAATATCAAAATTATAAATAAAATATTACCATATTAGCAGCCTAACGAGATTTATCCATATAATATAGCCTATTTCAAGCGGGTACATAATCGTATGCAATTTATGACTGGGCGTGCTTGTCCTCAACACACTTTTCATTCTAAAACTTGGCAGAATCTTGGACTTTGACACACTTTTCAATATATATACTCAGCAGGACGTTGTTGAAGAGAAACTTTCACCAGTTTTCTGCTGATCGCAGTTATCTAGGATGTAGCATACGTTATCATCAATCGCTGCACCTGATTGGCTGGGAGAAAATGAATGCAGCTGGTTGCTGAGGTCAGATCCTTGACTTGGAACAGTATTGGTTGGAAGTTGGACTGAATTTGGATTGAAGTCAATGGTTTGCAACTCAATAAGATTACTGTCCAATGAATCCATTGATATAGTTTCTTTGGTCTCCATTGGATCAAAATGTTGAGACCACAGATTGAGGTTTCCGTGGTCTGTTGTGAATTCTGGCGTGGATAATGATTTTGCTAGTATCTCCGCTGTTCTTGAAGATTGTGCCGTAACATTGCATGCGCTTGCTGTGAGCACTTCGTGACGTTTGTACCCGGAACGCCGCTCGATATGTGGATACGAACCAACGGAGGGCGGTCGGTTCAGATTTAGATTTGCTGGATCTGTTCCCTGATGCTCCGAGGAGTTCCGGAGGATGTATGCTTTCTGGCGAGAAGGATTTGCGAAGTGAAAGTAGATGTTTGAATCACTGTTATCGTCATCTAATGATGACCACATATTATGCCCTGAGACGGCACCATTTTGTTTTGCATACGTCTTGTTGCTAACATAAGCTTGCCTGATATGGTGAGGATATCCTCTTGTTAAAATCTCGAATATAGCGTCGCGTTTCTCTTCGAATTTTTGCTCTAACTCGTCTAGTTTTGAGAAGACGACTTCTATTTTATTGTTAAGATCACTGTTGGCTACAATGGGACTGACGTCCTCTACGACTATATGTGGCATTGACGTGGTTCCCTGATCGACATCCAGAAAGTCTTTGGTAGGTTCTGCACATAGGTAGGAAAGGTCCAACTCATCTTCATAATAATCATCTCCATCATCTTGATTGTCCCGTTTGGTGCTACATTGTTTTGATTGTATTCTGTGTCTTTTCTCGAATGTATTTCCCAACTCCATGGTAATGAGAGGATCCAACTCCTCTGAAATATAATCAAACATTGCTTTTTTTAAGTTCATTACATAGTTAAAATTTAACATACCGAAATTCAAATTTAAAGTAGCCCGTGTACTACCGAGTTATCGAAGCTGACGATTACTATTTTCGAGCAATGTCAAGACATCAAAACAAATTGCACTAAAATCTGATTATGAAAACCAAGAAAAGTTAGCCAAATCCACTCTGAAATTGAAAAGCCGTTTGCAGCTGCGCAGTAGCGGAAGCAGCAGTAATAATAACAGCAGTGCTGCAGTAGTACTAGTGATATTGGTAGTAGCAGCAGTGCAGCAACAGAGTGGTGTAAGTAG
>NW_022687459.1:219495-236369 GCF_011630105.1 Anneissia japonica | reverse complement strand
GGGGATAGCTTTGTGGCCCGATGCTTGCCTTCCAATAATAAGGTCCTGGGTTCCAATTTTGTCACACTAGGACATTTTTACTGCTTACTACAGTTCCACTATCTTGAAAGAGAATTTTATTCATCGATTATCCTGCATAGTTCAGGGAGTATGCTTTTAGATTTTTAAAGAATAAAGTAAATATAAAATTCTATAAGATATAATCAACTATTATATACTATATACTATATATATATTTATATATATATATATTATATATATATATATATAGTACATAGGAACACACTATAGACGATATATAGTTTGCAAACTCTGACATGTCATGAAGCTGAGCAAATTATAGAAATTGCAAACGGTAAAAACGATGTGATAAAAAGCAATATTTAATTGCAGTCACGCATTCAGTATGTAAATATTGTATACTGTACGTATTTATGGTCAGTATATTGCGTGCATGATACGCAACGAATACGATGGATTACCATTGTAATGCCCACAGCACTATGTGGCCAAAAGAATACGAATCCATCAATCACCCTGGTAAAAGAAATAACTTATAATGAAACTTAACAGTTACGTGTTATCTTATGCCAAACGACATCTCTTTCCAAGCTGTAGTAAGCCGTGAGTTACCAGCCTTAACGAGTGGATTTGTAAGTTAGCCAAACAAACGGTATTAATTCCATTTAAGAAATAGTCGGATTCACATCTATCTAAAAGATTAGTAAATCATTTGATTTATTTATATTCTGTTATCGCAAATGTTACAGTTGTGGACTACACATAAGGGGGCCCAAATCCGCTTTAGCGTAGTTCCTTCATTATTTTGGTTTCTTGTAATTACATATCTTATTCTCTTTTATTCTGAAAAGGAAAACTGTTTATTTGACTGATTGATTGACTAATTGATTGATTGATTTGATTGTAATGTAAATTTGTGTTTGCACGGGGAGTAAGCTGCTGATCCCGAGTCCCGAGTTAAGTCATTTTAGTAATAAATGACAATTACACACAGTTTTGTGTTGTATTCTTTTCTTCATTCATGTGTCTAGTTAGGTGAATGTGCTGATGCCCGAGTGTAATATAAACATTTTAAATAACATACAAGGACATAAGTATGGGTTACAGATAGATAGAGAAATGGATCGATGGATGGGTGTGTGATAGACAGATGGATGGATAGATAAATATTATAGATAAATATTTTTATAAGTTTTCAATTGACGTATAATACCAACCTAGAATTGCTACAACTGCATCCTCATCTAAAATTTCTAAAGATCCTCTAGATATGAAATATAGCGTTGCCAGGTTATCTCCAATGTGGACTAACACATCTCCAGGGGCTAAATGAGTGGCTTGAAACTTCATGGAAAGAGCTCTCAAACACCCAACATTGACGCCTTTAAAAGCGGCTGTATTTTTCAAAAGATTTCGATTCAGGTGGAGAGATATATCAGCTTGAAGGAAATCTGGAAAAGTTTTCATTACCTAGCAATTAAAAACAAACACTCCTATATTAAATATAAACTGTATTCATAAATAAATTTGATAATGATAAGGACAATAATAATAATGGTAACAGTAATAATAATTATAAGTAACAATAATAATATCATAATAATTATACTAAAATAATAACTATAATAATGATGACAACAATGGTAGTAGTAATAATAATATAAGTAACAATTATAATATCATAATATAAATAATAAAAATAATAACTATAATACTGATGACAACAATAATAGTAATAACTACAATAATAATGACAATAATAATAATAAAGTAGTTATGTGTGATAAGAAACATTTTTCTCTAGTACGCCTAAATCATCTTACAGGCCTGTGAAACCATAACACACAATGTGCGTCAGGTAACATTCCATTATACAATTGTGTCGATTATATAATGGATAAAGTTTATATAATTATATATAATATATTATAACACACCGGATTAGATCTTTTTCATTTGATTAGTTGATTTTGTATTACGATATTTACACATAAACATTCATTATTTGTATAATATATAAAATAGATTACTTCGTCAATTTCTTGAACATCACTCTGCTTTGCAGAAGTCCAGACATGTTTGAAGTACTCCCTCAGTCGTTGGTTTAGAGGACTCGGTACATTGTGGAACTTGATGAATTCCTTGACGAGTCCCATCTGCTGATGATACCTAGCCATCCCTTCATACAGCCGCTCAATAATTGCGGTCATGTTTCCAAACACACAAGCAAACATGAGAGCTATATGAGAATAAATGAATTGAAAGAGGTGTTGAGATAAAAACATAAAGAGAATCCAATTACAAAAGGAAATTTAAGTAAGTTGCATACCGGTACTTTAAAAAAACTGTATATGGTCATGATGACATCACATCACAAATTTAACATGTTTTTGTCAAATTAATTTCATTGTGTTTACAGGACTAAATGTTAAAGTAAATCCTTTTTAGATCTTTTAAAACTTTTTGTTTAACTTAAATTCAGAAAGTATAGCAACAGCGTTGTTTCACTACAATATACTATTATTTTTTAAATATTATTTATTTATCTTTGAAATGTTTTACCTTCCGTTTTTGAATATTTTATTTCTCCTTTTATCGTCTGCATTTTATTTTTAAGCAAAAACGCCCCCACTCGACATTTCTATCTGCTAATGCTTTTATGATGTTAATGTATTATGACAAATAAGTGAAATAGAATGAAAATGGAAGATGTCATATTAAAGGCCACAGAAAATATTTGAAAAAATAACATTCTTCGAAAAAGAGTAAATCAAGGAAGTAATTGAAGATCAATGGTCTGTATTAACGACAGAAGCGATTTTGAATTTTGTTTAAATACCGTCTGCTTTCCTACCCAACTGAAATTTGTCTTCATTACACTCCGAAAGGAACATACTATTATGGCATATCATTCATTGTAATTTATACATGAACATGCTACTTTCCAAGTGTTTGAAAAATCCTATGAAAATAAAACATTGTGGTGAAAAATTAAAGTGATATTTGTATTTGTTGTAACAAAGAGCTCCTATGGTTTACTTGACGTTGAAATTATTAACTACATTATTATTAGTGAATGACATTTCGGGAGGTGAAGAAGACTAGTATTACTTTAATGAGTTCGCAGACGATATTGGAGCGAATGTTTCATGAGTCGTCATAATTATTGACCCATATTTCAACAAACCGTCATTCTATTTCGAAAGAGCTTTTCGTCTTGGTTGTAAAAATATCTCTAAAATATAATGCGAATTCAACAAAATTAGAATGTACCGCGCACGCAAACAATAGTACACCGCTTTAAGTGCTAAATATTACCAGAAAAAAAAATATATATATATTATACCACTGACTTTTTTATTAGTACATATCGCCTTCTGTCTTAGATAGAGAATCTTAAATCATTGTATTATGGAGGAATTACGTCGTACAAAGCACTTCTCCAATTCCTGTGATATTTGCTAATATCTTTGCTTTTCTCATCTTATGCCGTAACTGCTACTAGCATAATTGCCCTGTGAGAACCCTTTCTAGCTGTCAGTCATGTTGTTATAGTAACCATGTAGAATGTTAAAGGGCAACAAGGTGAATTACACATCTAAAAATCCCAACAGATTTTCAACAAATTATGACATTGTGTTCAATTTATTGAGTAAAATTGTAATCTAATCGAAGTATATATCTTGTCCGAAAGCTCTGGTTTATCTGGTAATGGTAATGGTGGGATATTTGTAGTGCGCCTTCCACAATAAAATCGTCTCAAGGCGCCGAAAAAAAATAGCTGTTTATCTTTTTCAAAAAATTAGCAACCGAAATCCAGATATCCTTTACTCTTTTAAAGAAATGCAATTGAATCTCATTAATAGTTAAATTTAAAACTATGATTACGTTATTCAATAAGGATAGTGAGCAGTTGCTTTTAAATGTGTACTTCGGAGTAGCATGGCTATCGATTTAAAAACTAACGCAGTGGGCAATCAAAATTAATGGTGAGAGAATAGCAGTTTACGAGATATATTTCTCTCCAATCCAGAGAGTTTAAATGACACAAGATAATTAACTGAAATCGAGTTATTCCCTAAACGCTTCGTAAAGCAAGCATTCGCACGTGCGTACGGTATGTGTTCAATTACGTCCGTTTCACTCTGGCAAATCTGTCTTGCAGAAGAGTTTGACGGAGAGCGTAAACCAAAGAGACAGTACGTTCGAAACATTTACGACGAACACGGGTGTTTCGGCGATACCATCCGCGCACGAGTGGGCTACTATAGTCAACTGATGATAGGCGTAGTACACTTTGACATTTTTGGATTAATTTACAGATCATGTGGCAATACTTGTCGAATGTATCGAAACGGAGAACCAAGTCAGTTGTTCGAATCATCGAAACCGAACCATAGTTTGATTAATTTTGCTGTCATACGCCCGATACTCACTGCGCCGTACGACGGTCATACGAACGTCGCACAATGAATTCGACCCTGCTCCCTGTGAGCGATAGGTGACGCAACGCCGTCTGTTGATTGACGGTGGCAGCTTGAAGGGATCGTCATTAAAAACGATCAGTTGGGCGCACTTCGTCGCGTTGGCTTCTACATAGAATCGCTTCGACCGACGACCCTCGGTCGCGCGCAGTGAGTGTCTGATTTTACAGTTACAAAAGGCAATGATTTAATATTCTATGCCATCATCGTAGTTGGGCTTATCTGTTGAGAATTTGTATTCAATATCATGAAAGTTAGTTGAAGTTATGCTTTATAAAATGGCAGCCAGTGATCATTTAGTGTGGTATAACATGTCTAGCTTATGTGAATAAATTTGTTTCTAATGTGTTTTCTTGGTAAAGAGAGAGATCACTGTCGTGTTTGATATCAGCCGAGATGTGTCAAATAGATATTCAGTACAAAATTGTATGTATGGAACAATTTACATTGATTTGAAAATTTAATACTTACATCCCAGAAGCATTATACAGATAGAAAATAGCTTCTCAGCCTCGGTATTTGCCGACACGTTGCCAAAGCCGACGGTTGTTAAAGTGGTTAGTGTAAAATATAACGCCGTCAGATACTGCGCTTCCATCGACGGCCCACTCTCCGACTCATTCTAAGAGAATTGTATAAAAAAAAAATATAGACTCAACAGTCGGTACAGCTTCATCCGTTTGTAAGATAGGGATTATGGGACGCATTACACAGTCAGCTTAGTTTGGTTCATTCGTTTGACGTTACTCAACCTGACAACTCATTACGTTAACGCAAGCCAACGCGTTAAGTAATTTAGTTAACGCAAGTCAACCTGTTAAGTAATTAAGTTAACACAGGTCAGCGTGTTTAGTTATTTAGTTAACGTGAGTAATGTTTACTCGTTCTGCTAACGCAATTCAATTGGTTTCTAACCCACATTTGTGTTTTTACTTAGCTTAGTTGAGTCATTTCGTTTATAAACCTCCTTAAGCCAGTTCAGCTGATGTAGTTATGTGATGAAAACAAGTTATTATTAGTCATAACATAACATGGTTGTATCATTGACGTTATTAAAATGTACAGGTAATACATTGATTGAATTTTGTAAAAGCATTTTCTTCCTTCATATTAGCCTAGTCATTATCTATACATTGAGACAAGGGGAATCATGTGCTAGGCTGTATCTGGTGGTATTTGAGGACTACATTCGTTGAGAGCTATGCTACACGATGTATTATTATGTCCTTTATTCGAACACTGTATTTACCTTTCTTTGATAATTTATGTCCAAGCAAAATATGTCATTGCTCTTATTTTATTATATTTGTTGATACGCTAAAATCATTTCAAATAATAGGCCCTAAGTAATAAATAAATCGTATTGTTTATTAATCATTAATCAGTATTATTGCTATCGTTATTGTTATTAATCACAATTAATATTTAATTTAATTTCCTAGATTTGATCAAATATCATTTTATTCATTATTAATGAAAGGTTAACTGACCTCATCAACGGAAGCTCCAAAAAGTATAAGATCAAAGGGTATTGCCGCCATGGCATCAATAAAGAACCATCCTTTTAAATAATGTGCCGCAATATCATAGGGGTTTGATATTACTTCGCCTTTATTATCATCAACATAGGTAGTTCGAAAGTTTATCAGGATATCGAAAATAAACATAACGTCTGTCTCTTATACACATCTAGATGTGTATAAGAGACATATATAATACATATATAATTTATAATAATTATCGAAAACATATAATTGTTATTGTGTGATAATTAAGTTTACCGTATAAGGTTCCTGAATATCTTTGGATAACTTGGCTATCCAGCCCGAGTAATTTTGCTTGCTTCGTTCCGCGTCTCCTATCGCGTACCAAATGCACGCCATCCAATGTGCAACCAGGGCAAAGGTTAGCATTAGGAGGCAAACGACAGCTGGGCCATATTGCGAATACCGGTCCAACTTTCGCGCAACTCTCAATAGTCTTAGCAGACGTGCAGTTTTTAACAATCCCATAGTAGTTGTTGTTTTCTGGGGGAAAATGAAGAAATCAATCTATAAAGATGTTTGTAAACGTATTAAAAATGACGATTTTCTTTTTTACGGTACACGTAATAGAAATCAAATAACCCTCAAAATACCTTTGAGAATTTAAAACATCTTATTATTTACTATATCCTAAAGCATAAATACATAGGCCTAATAGAAATCAATTTTATTACAAAGTGCTCATCAGGGTTAACGAAACTTTAATTAAGTGTTGTTGACATACACGTAACACACTAGTCTGATATCCCATGTTGGTTTGGCCGGTCGTCTGCTTAACTGGAGCGTGGAACATCTTAAAGTGGCCCAGACGTACCGTAATACCTTTCGCCTCATCTCCACACAGTGTTATAATAATATTCATATGCAATATGTAGTGTGTCGTATGCAGTGCATCATATTAATTATGATCCTTCTCATTTCTATTACCCTTACTCATTATGACTGGCGTGCTGCATTGTATCTATTTGATAGTGTTAGTAAGCCATGAAACTATAACATTAACCTATCGAATTATACCCTAGGCAAACGGTGCGAGTTTTCTTTCGGAGGTCTGAAACAGGATTTTCTGCTGCTGTTCAATAATTTGCAGTCTACAGTCACATTTATTTGGGTCTAGCCTCATAGAGAAACATGATTTTCCGCGAGACCATAAATATTACCAAGCAAAATATGTCATTGCTCTTATTTTATTATATTTGTTGATACGCTAAAATCATTTCAAATAATAGGCCCTAAGTAATAAATAAATCGTATTGTTTATTAATCATTAATTAGTATTATTGCTATCGTTATTGTTATTAATCACAATTAATATTTAATTTAATTTCCTAGATTTGATCAAATATCATTTTATTCATTATTAATGAAAGGTTAACTGACCTCATCAACGGAAGCTCCAAAAAGTATAAGATCAAAGGGTATTGCCGCCATGGCATCAATAAAGAACCATCCTTTTAAATAATGTGCCGCAATATCATAGGGGTTTGATATTACTTCGCCTTTATTATCATCAACATAGGTAGTTCGAAAGTTTATCAGGATATCGAAAATAAACATAACGTCGACTATAAGATCGATAATAATCAATGGGTTGGTGTAACTGGATGAGGGTCCCTGACTATCACGTGTATCGGGCTCTTTGTTCAGTTTCGCTTGCTTCGTGTCATCTTTCAGGAGGAAGGCTACGGAGTACGGCGTCAGAATGGTAGTGTAGAGTACTAACAACAGAATGAACCAATCCCAGACGGCTTTGAAAGGTGAGTAGTGTAGGATAGTGCATGCGTGTAGCTGGCGCTTACGTCGAAGATTGTTGTGGTTGATTTCGTCCGATGTTAGATAATTCTTCTGCTGTTGTGGAATGACAGATATAATTAATCATCATCATCATCATCATCCATAATGAAGAATTGGCTAATTAATGTGTTGATAATTGGCATTCCATTCACACATACCTCAATCCTAGAGGAACTTGTGCACAACACTGAATAATATAATAAATATTCCAAATTTTTTTAATGACTATAATAATATAAATACAGGAGGTCTCCCCCCAATTAAAGACCACTTTTTGGACCGATGTTTCCATGGTCTTTAGCAGTTTTTAGTTAGCAGTCTCTAATTCGAGTAATAAAGATAATCGACATTTGTTAAACTGGACCACAGAAAAGTGGTCTTTAATTGGAGATGGTTTTAATTGCATGGACTTTAGTTAGAGGGAGATATGTACTGTGAAACAAGCTCCATATTGCGATAGACAATAAACTATGAAATAACTAGCAATATTAGAAGAAAAGAAAAACCCGCATAAAATAGATATTGGAATACAGGCATAAACCACTCAAGCCAATCATAGTTCAGATGTTCGTATCCTGACATCACGTGATCCATTGATCCGCTAATATTCAGGTAGGTCTATAAAGAAATTATCTTGCAAGACATTATACCATGTGATATGATTTTTATTATAATATGATTTGCGTTGTTACGAAAGTGCGAAAACCTGGCGATTCACTATTGATTATTTTCTTCGAATGTGTTGTTTCAATTTATTTATAATACTTGATTCCATAGCTAATGGGATCGTATGCTAACTAACGATTTATTACATTATGTTCATGTATATGTATAGCCTATACATAGTCTTTTTATGAGGTGTTGGACTTATGGGAGCAAAAACCAATCTACCTCTATACTAATAATACAAATATTATAGATAGAACAGCTGATCACTCACATGTGAATCTATGGACGTCGCTGTCGATAACCTGCTCCTAAACTCCTCCATCTTGACCGATCTGGAAAATTAAACAAATACAAGAATAAAACAAACAAGTATGTAACTTATGAATGATAAATTGACGTGTTATTGTACTGAATACTTGCAAATCGAACCCACGACCTCCATTAGTATTTCTATGGAATTATTATATACTAAATAATATAATAATAGAGCAATGGTAATGATATCTTTATTGCTATAAAACAATAACAAACAAAAATTAAAATTATTAGAATAAAAATAAATGAATTAATTTTATTTAAGACATATAATATGGTAATTATCAAAACAATAATGGTAAGCATTATATGATAATGTAATATCTATAATGTATAATAATTACACAATAATGATTATTATAATAGTGATGATAATAACATATAAAAACAATTCGAGCAAACCGTGCACTAATTAAAAATTAGTACAGGTTGGGAATAGGAAAATAGTTACTGTGATGACGTCACGATTGACTTACAATCATTATTATAATAGTGAATACAAAAAACCATAAAAACAAATATTTATGATAATATTAACAGTAGTGTTCAATCGCTACCCCCCATTATATCGTGTGTCTAGTTTGATGCAAGAGCTAATGAAGCAGTCTTAAGTAGAAGCAACGCCGTAATGTATTCAACTTATCAAGTAGAACACACCGAATAGAAGGTCATTTATACGGTATGGTATTTTAAAAGTGTGTAACTGCTGTAGCCTTAAAACCTAATTCTCACTCGCATTAACATTCGCCAACATGTGGCAAATTGTAATGCCACCCAAATAATTACCTTGCGCATGCCTTTAAAGTCACCACCACAATTAAACAAAATAATTATTCTGGCTTATTTTTAGAATAGTAATAACTCGGAAGAATTCGGGGTAACTCGTTATACGTCAAGAAATATCGGTAAATTTCGGAACATATTATAATCATAAAAGTCGATCATTAGCGTGTGTGTTCCAGTAGCTAATGTGTGTTGTTTCGTGAAGCAATCCTTTATTTTGATGTCACCATGGTGATAGTAGAATTGGTTCACGAAGTGATTTAAGTAATGTGTATTGGTGAAAAACAACTTTAAATTGAACACTTGATTTCATCTAAGAAGGTTTCTCTGTCGCGCAAAATAACAATAACCAATAAGTGAAAATAAATTGCTTGAAAAATAAATGCAGGGTGAGTCATTTCCTACGGTAAGATTTTTCTAGTTATTCGAATACCTAATGGTAGCATGCCTTGAAGTAACTGCAACTTTATCCAAAATATACTTTAATTTAAGTGGTATCATCAAGAGTTCACAGCATAGTGATGCATATACAGTACATCTTGACGGTAAGTATCAATGTAAATGAGACTAGGCATACGCGCTGATTCACGACCAACCGAAAGATGGTAGGATCAGGATGATTACATTTTAGCACAAAAGGACAAATACAGCCTCAATACCTTGTGAGACTACAATTTAAGTCATGAATATCTGGTTAGTTGTTCACCATTTATACGCCAACTCTATGACATTGATAAATGAATTACATCAGGCTTCGCTTTTCTAAAGTGGCTATTATCCAAGTGAACGCGTTTGAGTGTACGCTAAGCCATTTTTCACGCGTCCGTCACGATGTTTATTGCCGATATGACTTCAGTTAAAGTTCGATTAGACTCCGCACTAACCGTTCGTCAATGTCCATTAAGTAAATTGACTTTAACTATAATTACTTTCCTAAGTAAATTTATTTTAATGATCGAGTCAGTAATAATAGGAAGCTGATTCAGAATATTTGGTCTAGGCACCACAGTTTTCTTAGCGATTTCAACAATGTACACGATACGGCTTTGGTCAATATTCGGGAACAAGTGTGTCTTTTCACCGCAAGAACAATCGCTCTCGTGATAATGTTCGTATACATCACACCAAGACAGGCGTCCTAGAAAATGTCACCTCCCTAAACATGCGTACAGTGTACTTTTCATCTGTCTACCGTAGATTGTTAATATGTTTAGCAACCATATGTTTACATTAATGTTGAGTTTTGAATGAATTGCAAATTATAGGTTGTGCAGAAGGTAATTGTCATTGATGGGTTTAGCCCTAAATTCAACACTCCGCAAACAAATATGTGTCAAAGATAAAACAACTGTCGATAAATCCACAACGAACTATTGGGACGGAACAATTATTTAATTGGTCAACACGTAGAGAAAATGAACGACGCAAGCCTAACACGTTCTGACTCTACAACAAAGCATAACACTGATTTAATACAGAGGATAAACTTTAACAAAAACATCCAATGCCCAAGAGAGTAAAAATAAATATGCAATATTACAGGCGAAGGACCAGAAACATTAATGAAATATAAAATACATCAAATAGATATAATGATTTTGAGTAAAGATAGTTATAGACCTACGTTGGCCTACTTTTCAGTGAAAATAGAGTTAGGATTCACATTTGTTGTACTCTATAGTTTGTGAGGTTTACATTAGTTATGTTCTGAAATAAATATATATTAATAATAGACCCGACGAATGTCTATAGCCTCGTGGTGACATGCATTAAGTATGATACTATTTCCTCAACCTTCTATTTTATTAATATAATGATGTACATTAAATGTAGGCTACATAATGCCTCATACATGTGTCACCCATGTTCATAATATTACGTTTCGGGTCTTGAGCCCTTCATATCCGCGACAGCTGGTAAAACCCGATTTGCGTCAACAACCTTAATATTATCATGTGTTTTTGACTTAGGTGGGATTTCACTTGGGAGAATTTATTCGAAGGCTTCTTTAAAATCTATCGGCTCTTTATCTAGCATCGATTTTTGCTTCGGCGATTGCGCTCTGTGGTCGGTGAGTGAAAACCAACGCAAAGTATGTATGTAAACCTATATAAGCGCTTAGTGATTTGGTGTCATAGGCTATGTCGCGTGGAACCAATAGTTACACATAGAATAATTTGTTGATTTGGTAACGCATTCACGGTTCATAGCATTTATTTCATAATTATGTGTTGTCATTACAAAATGGTTTATAATAATAATAATAATAATAATAATAATAATAAATAATAATAATATTAATATTAATGATAATGATAATGATGATGATGATGATGATGATGATGATGATGATGATGATGATACAGTAACAAATTCATAGATAGTAAAGATAGTGAATTGATAATTATAATTGAGATGATATAAATATTTTGACTGACATCCCGAAAAAGTCCATTGAACCTATCGTGGGCTTTTATACACACACATAGGGCCTAAGCCTATTTCTTTTGTAGGTTTATTATCTGCATCGGCGTAATCAGATTTACTAATTCTATAATATTTTATGCTAGTTGTTATTCAGGTTTCGTATATTGTTACACAGTTCAATCGGTAGTTTTTTGGGCGATGTTCTGCGTGACAGCTCGGAGACATTTCAGAAGAATCGAAACCTTGCGATAAATTCGTCAACTTGACAATGTTGTATCCGTGTGGACGCCGTATCATTTTGCATTAATAGTAATCAACCAGCACACACGTATGCCTATAATAACCTGCTGACCCGATTTAGCAAACTCGTTGAAATTGCAACGCCATCACCACATCATTGATACCGTCGTACCGTATTAAATCGGTTCAAAATGCCGTTGCATAATCATTGGCTTTACGCCTTCTTTTAGTTGCAATAGCACATGCCTATGTCAAAAAGGGAAAATAAACAAACACATCTTACAGAACTGTATAGTCTGCAGCTATGTTATCACATTTTTTTTTAAAGACTATATTACAGTATTCACTATTATACCGTTAAGATCAACAGATATCGCTCTATAAAGCTGCAGACTATATATACGGTGACCTTAAATTGTATACTAATAAGCCATGACCATAGACATTTCATGCACATTTGAAACCACAAACTAACGTATTTGTATCCCTAATCATATGCATGTTAAATATCGTGTGATTGGCTGTCACCTGCAGCACGTAGCGTCACTTCGTAAACGATCGCTCAGAATATCATGAACGAGGTAGTGAAACTGTCGCTTTAAAAATATGATATGATGATGGATATGAACACAGGATAATTGTTGTGCTAATAGTAATACATGCATTCCATTCACTCCATAAAAAGGTCACCGAATGGCCGTTATTCAATACTACAAGCATACTTCAACCATGGGTCTATAAACTTCCACCACTTCTAGGTTAGAATCTTTTGTTGTTTTTTTTTCCGGGCTTATTTCCGAGCCGTACTTTAGCAAACACACGTACAGATGCAAATGAATGTACGCGCGTTGCACGTCAGCCAATCGCAGGTTGGTTAAAGGCGAGGAACTCAATGAATACAAATTAAATTTCATTTGGCTTGTCATATACAAGCATTATTTAAATCGAATTAATTATTTATATTTGTTTTGCCTCAACGGTTGCCATGTTTATAGAACTAAATACGATGATGCCATAGAGGGCGTTTCATTGACGCTAATAAGCCTAAAAAAAATAGATAATTTGGCATATCCAAACAATAATTGACAGGTTATCTACGTTGGCTGTCTGGTTAGAAGGCAGTGTCCAATACCTAGAGGCACCACGGTGATCGCTTGAATAACTGAGGCGTAAAATTATCTTGAAACTCAATTTCAATTTTGTCGTGGCGTGCTCGCGTAATAATTCCGCCAACCGAGGACTAATTCCAATTACTGACGTCATAAGGAACGTATTTCAAAACCGATCTCATGTTAGCGATCCGATGTACAGAAATTGAATATCTCATAAACATTATGGGTATTTAAATGCACGGATCCTGTTTATTACATGTTTTCATCACCAAATTGGGAGTTCTTTTTACCATTTTGTGTCAGGAATTGACCGCTTGATCTATTGATTAATTGGTTTTTTTATTTTTTTAAATAAGCAGTTCTCCTACCAGGGGAGCGATATTATTCAAATAGAATATGGTAGAGATTGGTAATTATAATCCACTTGTATGGAATAGATGATCAAGATTACAATAATCGTGGGAATATTTATGAATAAAATTGATGTGAAAGGATTAAATTAAAACTAAATAAATATACAACATTGAAGAACGGAGTGTAATGTTTATAAGTAATTTTATAACAATAATTGATAAAAATTACAATGTATATATATATATATATATATATATATATAATACAACTAGTCTATTGATTCACGTTTACATTAACACATTTCTCTGAGCTGCAGGCCCGTAGAGGGGGGGGGGGGGTTAAGTCGGTTACGACCAACCGCCCAAAAACTGGAGAAGATCTGCATTTAAAAACGAAAAATTGATATTCGAAAATATATTTACAATGTTCTCCAGAGTATCGGATATAAGAGTCTACTTTCCACTGAAATGAACCTCCCACAAATTAAGTCACGCTACAGGCCTGAGCTGTTTTTTGGATAAAACATAACGTAACATTACGTAACGCAGTGTAATGTGGCGTAACATGACATAATAATGTAATATACTATTATATTAGGCCTATATATTGTAATAATATATATAATATAATGTAATACACATATATTTCAACACGTTGTGTAAGGTATACTAGTGTATTGGTTCACGTCTACATAAATAAATTTCTGTTAGCTGTTTGTTTTTGATAAAACATAACGTAACATACGTAACATTACGTAACGCAGTGTGATGTGGCGTAGCATAGCAATGATGTAATATACTATTATATTATATAATGTAACAATACATTATAGCATAATGTACTAAAACACCTTTTGTGAAGCATACTAATCTATATCGATTCACGTCTAAATTAATACATTTCTGTGGGCTGTTTGTTTTTGATAAAACATAACGTGACATACGTAACATTACGTAACGCAGTGCCATGTGGCCTAACATACAAAACATACATCCCACAGTATGTTTTGTATGTCTTACATTATAATCAGAAGACGTTTTAAAATGAATATTCTGACATGGAGTCGATCTTGGGCGTGTGCATAAATGTTTTAATTGACAGATCATAATACATTTATACATTCATACGGCTAACACACCGATCCATTCCATGCATACTGTTCATATAATATATTTATTTAGATAAGCATTGATATCCTACAGCCAAAATCCTAGGACTAAAAACAGTTATTTTAGTCAAATGTGCCAATAGCTCTTTTGCAAGCATATTGGATTTACCATCTCTAATCTTGATGATGCCGTTCTATAGGAACGCACACGTATACTGAAAGTTATATCATTTACTGAACTTAATTATGGAAATTGATGAATTACACACTATAGACATCAGTACGTGCGCGCTTAACCCACACAAATAGCATACAATGTGGGAGATGGAACATTTTGGAGGGGATCCAGCCGCCAGGGGGCCACTAGGGCCCGTGCCCCCCCCCCGGTCAGAAAAAGGGGTGTGGCCACTTCGCTTCCCCTACCCATAGTGGCCTTCCTCTATATCTGATCCGAAAGGGCTTTATTGATACATAAATGTGTCTCTGACATCGACTGTAAAGTATATATATATATATATCACATTAATCCAGTGGGGATGGGACGCCCAGCTGGCCAGGACCCCCAAAATTTGTCAAAATTTTTAAAAATTGGAGATAAAATATTCAAATTTAAAGTCTGAATGAGTGCCATTTTCGGGCTTCTAGAGGTGCCATAATAATAATTTGCTTTTGGGCGCCCAGTACAGAATAGGCCTATACTATAAGAGGGAAGCATAGCTGACGTCAGGAAGAAGTCAATAATTTTGTCGAGGAGAAACACTGCTTTCACAAAAGCATTTTTACAATCTGAGAGTGCCATCTCTGAGCGTCTAGAGGGGCCTATTCTTAACATTTTTCCCAACCATGGTGGGGCGGAGATTGGTGTTAACTAACTATTGGCGACCCCCACGTCAAAAAGATTTCTGGATCCGCCCCTGTTTTCAGAGTGTTTTCTGTTCATGCATACATTGACCTAGTAATCGGTAAGGGCTTGAAAAGGAAGGTTGCAAAGCGCGCTTGGGTCATTTCGTACCCGATACATTACTGGACAGTGTCTTATGAGGTTTGGTTGAATTACTGTTTTGCTTTTAAGACAACACATAATGGCCTGATATTTGACGTAAGTTTGTATTGTTCAACTCTCTAAGTACCTCAGCCGCAATCATTTTACTAGTTCGGGGGTACGACACGGAAAATAACATTACTATATCCATACATTCGAACCTTCCTGTGCATTCGAGCTGAAGCATTTATTGAGCACAAGCGTGATGATGATGATCCAACTCGCGCGCCCAGATTGATTTTCACATTCTGCCTATATATTCTCTTTTCGTATTGTAATTATATACAAACTTGCAGATGATATATGACGGAAAATATAATAATAACATGGCAACGCTAATATAAACTATAATATTCAATATCAGCTGAGAATTATGTCAGCTACCAGTATCCCGTGATTAATTTCAATAATTATCTCTCTAGCGAACGGAGAGAAGAAATTCATCAGAAACATAATTATTAATAATTAAAAACAACGGCACATATACAGGAACAAATAAAGTGATTATTGTTATCCCATTAATTGGGTCAACAATCCATTAAAATATTATTAGGCCTATTAAAATTATTTTTTTTTTCATTATTTACATAGGCCTATATACAATAAATTATTTGACTATCGAAATCAGTGCTATTTTTAAAGATTTATGTGATTTTAGTCATGTGGAAATAACAGCCAGTCAATATTAATTGAAACGTAACTGAAGGGAATCTGACAAATGAAGAAAAAAAGAAACAAAAAAAAACCTGCCGACCTACATCGTAACATACGGTACATGGGAACTTTCACATACATTGCGAACGTCAACTGTTTGACCACTAAGGTGTTGTGGGTGAATCAAAGCACCAGTACACATTGAATATTTTCATTCTTTTTAACATGTCTGACGTCACAAACCATGTGACTAGACTTGTTATAAGATACAGCCTCTTGCACTTCGTTTAGCAAACTGGATCTCGAATATATTGTACTGTACAATGC
>NW_022687459.1:212675-219399 GCF_011630105.1 Anneissia japonica | reverse complement strand
ATTCTTTTGTTATATATATCATATATATATATATATATATAATTATATATATATATATAGGCCTATATATATGCATACTTATGGGATATATGTGTGCGTTATATGTTTGTAATTATCAGTAATAAATGATCAAATGTGTTGTTTTGCACGGTGAAGTAACAATGATAAATACTTGTGGTGCACACCGCGTAGATGGTTTTGAAAACAACTGTTGTTTTTTGTTGTTAATGTCTCGACTTTTCGATTGAGTTGCTTCAATCGTCATCAGGAGAATAATATCTGTTTGTAGATACAATTTATAATGTTCTTGAGATGTTAATTTTGTTTTCTTAATTTTTGATATGGACGGAAGTCTGAACTAAAAATGTGAATTGATTTGATTCTTGGCAATTATTTAGATATTCCTAGCCAAATCCTTCATCTTTTCTTATTGTAGACTATCTATCAATATAATTGTCCATGATTCTCACAATACTTATCGTCCATTTGTTAGAATTTGTTACTTCTAGACTACATAATCTTTTATATTCAATGGGCAGAATTACGACTACAATGACGACAGTGGCGCATTTATCAAACCCATGACGGATACACGGATTGAAACTCACTGCACATGTGCCTAGAATTAAACGCTAGTAATTTACATTCATCAACTAACATGACGGCTACATGGCTGGGGGGTTTTATGCTGGATTTATCGAGGTTTCTCTGTGTCTGCCTGTCTGATAAAGTGCTAAGATGAATTCATAAAATAATGACAATATTCAATTAATATTTATTTACTTAAACAATATTTTAAGAGTAACTCTTTCAACTCCATGTTACTGATCAACATGGAAATGCACAATTATAAACTAATAAATACATGAAGTTATTTAAAACCCTATAAATAAAAGAATTTAAATTTGTTAAATATTTCAAATATTCACACCTAATTAATAGTACTGTAGATGAATATTATTTAAATGTAATCATGGTGAGGGCGCCTGTAATTAAACAATATATCTGCCATGTTTATGTGTAACATTATGACGTCATTGAGCACAGCATAAATAAAACGCAAAATTTCATTAATATCCCGATTAATTCTATGTATATATAATAAACAGATAATTTATCATCGTCGACAAAATGTTTAGTCCATAAAGTTTTTATTGGACAGACAGTTTGTATTTCAAGTATTATTTAATACTGTACTTAAATAAGAAGTTAACTTAAAGCGGTTGACGTAGTAACTGAATTCAACTCATGATCGTTAGAACGATTGTACGGATGCAGTCACTGTCCCACAGAGTGCATTCAGTTTTGATAGAAAACTAAATTAATAACAATGTACGCATTAGTTATTACAGGGTGACATGACAATCGAAAAATAATTTAAATTAATATATGAAAGTGATACCAGTCTGTCCAGCTCACTTAAGTAGCTTCACCATAAAACCCAGCTATCGCAATGGATCAACAACATCTTTCATAACATTTATAAGAAATCGAACACGTACGTCTCTCCATTGTTATTTATACAACTGTTGTTTTAATTGATTTTAATTACAGTAATAATTAAGTCTTTGGGCGACTGACTACATAATCGTCTGATAGAGCAGACTATAGGCTTCAAGCAAACCATTATTGAAACTCTTTAGTTATTTGGAATCTTTAGTAGAGAAATTATGTCATACAGATTCCCATTAACCAGGTGATGTGCATCTCAAAATGGCCCAGAAGAACAATATCGCGCTGCAGAAAGAACTGAAGAAACAATTACCACACAAGCAGTATTTCTTTCATTCGACAGGTTGGTACCCTACTACATTAAACGATGTTGCATTCCGTAGCTAGAAGTGTCAAAACGATTTTCAAAAAGTTCAGAAAGCCTAAAGAGAATGCAATTTTGAACGGTTTGATTTATACAATGCATTAAAGTGAAAGGATGCAAAAACTATAAATTACGTAATGACGGGACCAAAAAAAGTTCTGAGGCAGACTTAAACATCCGCTGGTCTGAAAAGATTTCTAAATCGCACAGTTATTAAAACAAACATGGGAAAACGTAGCAGAGAAAGTTAAGGCTCCAGAAGGCGTTAACACACTGTACGTAAACGCAGGCATAAAATACTTTGGCGAATCCAACTCTGTTCACGTTCTACGTTTTAATAGGGAGTGTAACGCGTTCTTTTTTTGTTTTTTGTTTCTTTTTTTTTCCGTTTGCCACAAATTGCATTATTTTGTTTTAAGCCTGTTTTTCACTAGGAGAATTTATTCGCGAGAATCGAAAGCGTCGGTTCGCTTCATGAGCTCTGATTGGTTGCGCATTTTTCGTTCCGCAAAAAGGAACAAGTTCGAACTACTGAATAATGTCGCTGAAGCGAAAAACTCCTATAGAAATGTGAATGCGGATGAACCAATGCTTTCGCCTAGTGGAAAACAACCTTAATGAAACCTGTTTGTTGCTCATGTACAACAATTTATGTGCATTGCGCTACCGCCCCAATACAATCGCGATAACATAATATTATTGTAATGATGACAAACCTATTCATTCTAGTCGCACGTGGCCAGTCCAATATTGCTTTCAAATTTAATAAAACCAATTTTCACTAGCAGTGTGACAAGGCATTAATTGAAATTGACCGAGAGCTAGGTTATCGTTGAAGTTCAACTTTGTTACAATACTCTGCCGTTGTACTAGTGTTGTTTTATTGGCGGTTTGAATTTCCTATTTACCGGCCTAATTACATCTGCTATGGGTTTCCTGCCTTAGCAGAGCGCATAATGCCCGACTGAGTAAGCACACTATTGATAGAGGCGTAGATACAGTGAGAATTGGACTCCCTTAGGGGCATAGTTATAAACAGTGTGTACCGACTGTATGTAATGGCATAAGGTTTGTGTAATCATATCGAGAAAGCTTTAGAAGAAATGCAATCGAGTGCGAACGCACGTTATCGACAAATATAATATCGAGGACATAGCAAAACGTCGAATGACAACAAGGACAGAATACTAATAAGACGTGTGTAACTTTTAACACTACACTAACACGCTGACAACACTAGCCTGTAAAATGAACACCCACGCACCGCGAACAATAAAGCAAAGTAAAGAACTTGTATACTAATAAGCCGTGTGCAAGTTTTAACACTGTGGTAACACGCTTACAACACTAGCCTGTAAAATAAACACCGACGCACCGCGCACAATAAAGCAAAATAAAGAACTTGTAAATCATGATACTTCAAAATTCTTCGTAATATTTCATTACTATTTGTAGGTTACTTTGCACTATGTATTTCTATGTTAATTTTAAAAAGCCTAGGGCTATACTTGTATCCTATTTATACTGGGTAACATGTTCTCACAGGGCCCCGTCGTTATGAAACTCAGTCACATAATCATGACTAGAAAAGTGGAGTTGTTTTAGTTTAAGAGAAAATATTAGTTTGTACGTGATTTGAACCCAAAACCCTCAATATTATACCTCTATGAAAGTGCCGAATATTTCCAAGAATGTACAAAGAGTCATATTATTTGTTCCATCAGCGCCCTGGTACAATTTTTTCATTATTTCACTGCGATACTTTAATTCATTCATTCGAACGCGCAGCCACTCGCTTTCAATGCGACTATCATACCTTTAGACCATACAGACATATACGGTATTGGTGCAAATCTAACCACAGTCACTTTCTTTCATACAACTGGCTTACTCACACATAGTGAAAGAAAAGCTTTTAGGTCGCAGCTTGGAAATCATGTAAGTTACAATAGCAGAAACCGCAGCAGCAGTAAAGTATAGTTGCAGCAACAATATATGTAGTGTACTATAATGATTGGGGATCACAATCGCAGAACACCTATTGACATTGATAGACGGATGGAACCTAACAACAGTAAAATAAACTTGTCCTTTTTTTAAAGCTCTTTATGTCAAATGCTAATTAACAGAGGCCTAGGCATTCACGACACATGTCTATACTGGTGTTCAAAAATACAAACATCTCCAAAATAAAACAATTTACCTGGTGTGTTAATGTCTTTTGTTACAGTGTACAACATAACTCGAGTAATCTATTTATTTAGTCACCTAACGTCTTATAGGCCTACAAAAACCGAGAACTCTCAAATTACTAGGCCACTTTGCTAAATATTTATTAAGATACACCGTGAGTCCTGGCGTCTGAAGGGTCAATACAACAGATGTCGTGAGTGCCACCACGGTCAATAATAAACGATTCAACCCCGATAAGGAGCCTAAGTTTAAAGAAAACTAATTTTGCTGTTCAGTATTTACTTTCACTCCGAGATTATTACCTGTCGTCGTAAAAGAAGAGTACAATTGACGTATCACCCTCAAATAACAATTAATTATTTCACATACCTTTACGATATGTACCCCAGAGATAAAAGACAATTTCGTTGTTGAAACAATACTTAGTTCTTCACCATCTTTGCAAAATGTGAATAGTAAAACTACAGCGTGTTGGAGGGTCGATACGCACGCTTTTGAATTCTTCGCTGTACGTCGAATCAAATCGATAACAGAAAAAGCGTGTGTAAAGATCCGGGAGTTGACGACAACGGACCGATAACGGTACAGCCAAGCGTATGATTCCAAATTTGTGGGTCACATTGTACTTTTGGTCACGACTTATTTCACAGGTATTCTCTATATAAAAAAAGTCACATGTTGACCGATATTTTCATAACGTTTTTTTTTTCTTTCTAAAGATTACACTACTTTGGTTTTAGGATCTAAAATAATGATACCATAGGTAAATAGTTTGCTTTTCACGTCTTACTTACTCAATTGCAAAAGAGACCTATTGACAATGCAATTTCAATGATAAAATGAGTCAGTAGCATATGACATTTGTATGGATTAATGATAGCCTTGTATTATATAGCACTATTGGGAATTGTACGAATAATCATATCTACTGGATATCTTAACGATACCCCTTTACCAGAAATAATAACTCTAAAATATGCATCCGGAAAAAAAATACATTTTCAATGTATAGATATTGATTTTCTGAAGAATTTTTAATTTGTGGCCATCGCTTCGGAAAATATGTTCACTTATTCATTACTTTTATCGGGGCATGAACCTATATTTTATTGGGTATGAAGGACCGGAATCTGCGTTCAGCACCCTTTTTTTCTACCTACATTTTTTACATTTTACGTTTATTATAGTGTACGATGTAAAATACGGAACAATGTAGGTGATAAATTCAATTAAGCAATTGATTTATTAGCTGACTTTGTAATTGAGTTTAATTTTAATAAGCAGTAATTTGATCGTTTAAGGGAGCTTAATGCAAATGCTCATTCAGGTACCCATGTCGATTATGTTGATAGTGATTAAAGCATTAGTATACAGCGTCACTATCAGATGATACTTCTATTATGAATGCGCTTATTAGTGATTCTTGTTCTTGTGACTATCGATGTTCATCGAATGTTGTAGATCACAAACCTCATCATACATTATATTAATATAGACCCTTCTGTCCTAATTAACACTTGTATGTTGCAATAATTAATATGCAGTATATAATATATAGGCCTATATCTATATATTTCACTGTTTAAAATGCATATAGGCCTATATATATGTATATATGTGTATATATATATATATATATAGATATATGTACCGTATGTATGTATGTATATATGTATATATATATATATATATGTATATATATATATATATATACAGTTTTAATTTGACGGTTTTGCGAAGACGTTTGTACATTAGCATTGATGACTTTTGCATATTAACGTGTCTATTAGTGTGAGAACTAAGCTTTTGGCAAACGCAACCGGACATGAAATACTGCAGCACATTCTATATAGTATGTTCTACCTTCGGTGCTAGAGGCGTAATGTCAAGCCTCACGTAGCTCGTAGCCCTTGGTGGAACATTCATGTCCTTCGTTAACGTCAATTCGCTCGCGGCTGTGTCTGATGCCTACTTAAACCATACGCCGTCTGAATGTGTGTTTAGAAGTGTTACCTTTGACATAGTCATGCGCACTGGTAACTACAAAACTGCTTATTGAATCAGTTGATTATTTGAACCAGAATGAAATCCAATGTTATTAATGTTAAGCATACGATACAGCTTCCTTACCGCCCACGACCGGTCGTTACAATTGACAGTAGGCCCGTGGGCGCGTACATGTTTAAATGAAGTTACGCGCTGCTTGATAGCCAATCACAGCTGATGTTCATTCAATAACAATATGATTATGTTCTACACAAAATAGCATTTTGAAATATATCGGGTTTACAGAATTGAACATGATTCAAATGTTAATGTTTGCCATCCAAGACACAAAGGCAAGTCGTGAGATTTTGGTACTGTAAATGCTGACGAAAATAAAATAATACAATAAGGAAATTAATGGCAATTTTAAAGACATTTGCGTTATGTACAAAACGCAACTTACACATATACACATATCAGCATCTTCACCCATCATGATTATTATCATCAACATTATCATCATTATGTCCTACTAACTTCTATCTCTCATTGCACTCTTAATTCCATCATGGACAGCAGATCTTCGTTTTTTGCTGTCAACATGTTCAAGGTACCTATTCACTCGACGTTGCTATTATCCTTCCCCTTAGTTACAATTTATCATCGAATCGATGATCCATAAGATATACAATGCACGACCGCTATATAATTATTAAACAATACACATCT
>NW_022687459.1:203648-212185 GCF_011630105.1 Anneissia japonica | reverse complement strand
GCAAAGTGAAACGTTTTCCAGTCATATTTTTTACATTTAAAGAGGCACAATGCAAAAGAAAATTCAACTAGCACAATATATTTCAGAATGTATTGTTAATGCCAGTTTCATTCTAGGTAAACAAACCAAGGGAAGAGATCTGTACCCAGATGACGAACTGAATATCTCAGCATAAGGGCAGGTGTTTTAAAGAAGACACACTCGCTCCATATTTCTATGAAATCTCGTTAGATTTTACGTGATGCGCAAGCAACAAAAGATCATGGAAAACTTTGCTTCATTCTACACAACTGACAAAATCCAGACTTCCTGAAAAACATATTACACACATCTACGACCTGACAACATTGTAGACATTTCAAATAAAAAACATTTCAACTTACTTTTCAAGTAATCAGAGAATGTTTCTGGTTAACTTTATATTAATTTATCTTCCTTTATCACATTATATTACAAACGTATTTTAACATAACATAAACTAATACCCTATATTTTCATATAAAGAGATTCTGGAAATCACGTAAGGTCTCAATTCGATGTCGAATTATGAAACACGATAGGCTCATGCATCTTCACCTCTGATGATTAGTGCCTAAAATTTTATACAAACTCGTAAAATATAACAATGAGCCATTATCATTATTATAAAATTTTCGGTAATTTCTGAACTGCTCCGGATCTATTTGCTTCCTTCTTCCTGTATCTTTCATTATAGGCCTATAAAACATTTTTAACACTAACAGTATAATTATCTTATTTTGCCTCTAGACTAGGCCTATACCTATACTATATGATCACTTGTTTCACATTAAAAATGCTTGCAAATAAAACATTCATATTATGTTATACATTACAATATACAACTAATAAATAAGTTTACTTAACATAGGCATAGTATTCTTATTTAAACAATTAAACAATATTTTATAATATAAATATAAATAATACATACATAAAGCTATATATAATACATTAGCTAAGTATATAACAATAAATTAAACGTGGACATAATATTTACTACAATAATAAGATTAAAATTTTCAATCTTATAATCAATTTTATACAGCCGGTGTTATGTATTGACCTAGGCTACAGGCTAACGACAGGTACGCTTTCAAGTTTAAAGGCTTTTTCTACGAATGGAATGACCTGTACGAAGCACGAGCACCTGTAGACTAAGCCCAGTACCGTCTCGATTTGAATCGTACGGGAAAATTACTCATGCAGTGTGGATATTCTCTCTGATGTACAAATCCTACTACAAAAATCGACATAGGCACTAAAAAATATGGTAGCACATAAAAATGCAGAAAACGGAATATATTAGCCTATGTAAACCATGTGAATATGTAGGGAGAATGTAGATAAAAATAACAATGAAAAGTGCTGCAGATCATCCGGAGATTATTATCCATTGTACCTTGACTACCTATAATAGCGTTGTTCAACGAATTTACAAAGAGAGTGAAATTGGATACCCCTAATCACTTTAGTACAGTGACCCGGTTGGTTAAGGCGTCTGGTACATAAACATAGTGCAAATTTATATCAGTATTTTTTAGTTGCTTTGTCACGAAGCGCCTTATTAAAATTACATAACTTCATTAAATAGAGCATACCATTCTGATAATGTTACATAAATACTGACCGTGGATTTATATAACATCCTAAGAAATCGATTATACGCTCTAGAGCTAACTAATCCGATAAAATAATGTGTAAATATCACTTATCATGATAGCAGGTGCACCCGTTAAATAAATATACCTTATTGACTGTAATTTTTGAGAAATAAATGTACCGAATAAATTAAATGAAATAATAATTAAAGCACGCCATCTACGGCGTGAATATTGAGCCATTCGCAGGAGTTATTATGCCAATTCCAGGGATTAGTAATAGGGCTATTAATAAGATGATTGATGAATATTTGAATACAGCGTATGCTTGAAGAAAAAGAGTAATTCCGGTTTAATAATTCAACAATTTAATAGTTTTCTCCAGGACTGACATATCTGCCAATCCTACCGATCGAAGCCTTCCCACAGCTTGCCATAATCATAATAATCGTAATAAATTAAAAAATATATTATAGCAAATGCAAATAAATAACATAGATTATATAAATAATAAATATTATTAATAATAATAATAATAATAAACATCAGCAACAGCAACAGCAAACAACATCAACAACAATAATAATGATAATAATAATAATAATAATAATAATAATAATAATAATAATAATAATAATAATAATAATAATAATAATAATAATAATAATTGGCCAGCCATAAGAAGAAGAATGCCTTACCTTAAAACCTTAAAATTTCATTATTTGATTTGATGACTTAAAAATTAGAATATATTAGCACCAAATTTGGTATTAGGTCGCAGTATTGGAAGCTTAATAAATTGTTTAGCTTTGAGAGAACGGTAGGTATAACGCAACTGTCGACCAATCAACTTGCGGCTTTACTTCTTACAAATATGTTCTGTTCCCACATGTTATCGCAATAGACATCGACTTGGTAAAATCAAAGGTTACTCAGAAATTTACGACAACAGGAATAAACGCCTCCAAAACAAAACAATAGCAAATTACTGCTGACATCAGTGAAGGTAAATCATTCGTACTGGGCAACAGTGATTAGTAAATAACAATTGAGAGATCAATTATAAGTATCAGGATCATTGGAGATGCCTAGCCGGAGTCGCCAAAAGCAAACAGGACATCATATAAGGCCGTGTAGACGAAAATATCTCGGGTCTAGACTAAAATTAGAAGCATTATGACCAGCCTAACCTCAACCTGTATTAGCAGCCTGATATATCACTGAACCTGGATATTATATCCACATTTACATAGTTAAAATTAATTTTAAAAAATTGACAAAAAAAGATTTTCAGGGAAAAATAATTGACAAAAAAGTTACAGTTAGCACCAGACTAGCGATATGAGCCTCACGCAGTTAATCTTAATGGCGGTAGGGGTATGTTACAATCATAGAACAGCCGAAACTTGCGTTTACGTAGTCTAAAACGTTTCGACGCTTTACAAGTGGCTATTTCGGTGCGTTTGGTGCGTTTGTTACGCGTTAAATTTTATCATGGCGTTGTGCTGTGAAACACGTCTATTCTCGTGTAAGCAAATCTTGTGAGATCATTGGAATTATTGAAGGCAAGCATCTTAACCACTTTTGTAAGTAAGAAGTCTAATAAAAATAGGATCAGAGTGGGAGCATGTGCATCAAGATTCAAGATTCAATTTATTCGCTCTAATAAAATGGAAATTACATTAACTACATTTCATTTCATTTAAATATTTAAGATACTTAATATATAAAAATTCAATTAAAAAAAAAGCAGTACAATAAGATATAAATTAAAATTCAAAAAACACCAAAACACAATAAAAGTGCCTACTGCTTGACATAGTTTTTTTTTATGGTATCCTATAATTCCTCTCTTTAAACTTTAAACTCTCAAACCGGCTTTTCTCTCAAAACTTACATGTGAGACTATAACTGAGTGTCTACAGCCCCGCGGGGGCAGTAGACACAAAAACATAATCGTACGCACCAGTAGCGTACATTCCATGGTGTAATGTATTATTGTGATATTGCAAAAGATCGAATTTATAAATCAGATTAAAATCGATGAATACATAATAGAGATGAGTCTACGTGTTTCGTCACCGCCAATTACAAAGGAAGACAGTTTTTGTTTTATTTAATTTTCGTAAGGCATCGGATGTGGGCTCATAAATAGATATGACATGAACACCTGGGACATCTTACGCCCACAACTGGTAGATTTCCATATTGTAATAAAACAAATCTACCAGACCCAACACTGGAAACACTTAGTTAACATTTCACTGTATAAAATATTAAATTAATTCGCTATAAACTCATTCGAGAAAATATGAAAATAAACGAAGTTCTACAGAGTATTCGATGCTGTGTGTAATCAATCAAGGCGTTCGTTTAAGTTCACGACTAGCGGAAAACTGCTAAAATCAATATAGAGTTTACATTAAAATCTACTCTGTAAAATATTAAAATACACTTTCGATCTATGAAAATAAAATCATAAATCCATTATGGTAATAATCACTTTATGAGTGGGCCGTCGAGTGTCGTTGCATGTGTGACTCAGAAATATATGAACGCTGGTCTAAGCTGCAAAGCATCATCGAACTCGTTATTAATTCTTCTATTAATAAATGAAAAAAAATAAAAGTAGTACTAAGGTATTTACTCTTTTGTTTTTATTCGGATATTTAGCTTGTGTGTATTAACTAATGCCTATCGGCGTATTCATTTTATTGGGTCATATACAATGGATCTACCAAAAAAAGTTTGGCATACAGTATGTAGGATGAAAATGATGCAAGCAATCGTAATTCTAAATTTCGTGCATTTTATATACATTCGTATCTCTAAAGTTAGGCACTCACTACGTTGTACAACGATCGTACGATCGTCGGCCGACGAATCTAACTCCGGACCTGTGAGCTCTACACGACGCGACGCCATCTGCTGTCGTGGCGATGCGTTCTCCATTAAGGCTATGTTCTCACACGGCAGCTAAAGGTTAGCAGGATCCGGATCCTGCTAACCGTTAGCTGCCGTGCGTCAATGCGAGAAAATCCCGATCCGGATACCAACAATATGATGATCGAATCACTGGCCAATAACAAACTGGAAATTGTAAACGCGTACGTGTGATTGGTTGATGATAGAAACGCCCTTAACTTGCTAACCGTTAGCGTATCCGGATACTGCTAACGGTTAGCGCTAACCGATCGGGCGTTCTCACGCAGGTGCTAACGGTTAGCTCCCGATCCGGATACTAGGGCTCTCGTGAGAACCAGACTAAATTTGTCTACACGTGCTGCCAGAGTAACGATTGGCCGTGATACCATGGAGGTAATAATAATAATAATACCTCCATGGTGATACTATCGTCTGGAGCTCTCTACTTACATGTCTAAGTGCCACTCTCTTCTCTTCGCGTTTATGCCAGATTGTATGACCTGGGGGTTCACCAATCATTCCACACAACGAGTGTGTTTACCTTCACCACAGATGCCAGTAACAGGGATTTCGGATTCCCGTGAATTCGATCCTCTTTACAGTACTGGGGAAATCTTAGTGATATCGGTGTCATTTTATATTACTGGGTGTGGAGTGAGACAAACGTAAATGTGTCTTAACCGCGGATACTTAGCGAAATGTAAAGGGAAAGTTTCCACAACCACCACCCCACCCCCCTCGCAAACTTGCCTAATTCAACTGCACTAATATTCCCCACGTACAATTAATCAGGAAACAGTTCATTCTACATTTTTGTGCGGGAACAATTTTACGATAAGGCGTACCATACTGATCTATGTTGTACGTTGGGAACCAGTGCTGTTACGAGCACATACAAACGAGGGTAAAACGTTCGATTCGAAATCCCAACGAAAGCTACAGTGGTTAGTTTGTAAGGGCGTCTGCATATGAAACATGAGGCGCTTGTAATCCATGGTTTTGACGATATGTTTACACTCTCGCGTATTCCTCTTTGTTGTTAATAGGCCTATCAAATTCAGATGTATATATCATGTAATGCTCCTATTGATAACAATGTTATATGGATATGTAGGTTTACCCGATACACTAGACAGCACAAGACTTAATGTTTGCCAATATAAGTAGGTATGATCTAAATTAATGAATTATCATCGCGTGTAATTCCATTACTTTATTGTCATGTTTACATTTACTGTGACATTATTATGTCTATTTTGTCACTCGCTGATTCGTATTTACACTTACAAATCTAAATCTGGAATGTATCCAGCGTAATATTCTCTAAGCATCCTTCGAGCTCTTGAACATACCTTCGAGATCAACTCACAAACGCCAATGAACATATTAGAATACATATTAGACACCTGATTCGATTACATTCACATGTCGATATACATATGAAGCGTTAAATATTTGTTTGTGTTTGTATTTAATAATAATAATAATATCATTATATGTAGGTTGCATAGCGCATAATGTCGAGCTGACATCGTAGTGGGGCCGTACGTACGCAGAATTATTTGTACACGTCCAGCAGGCGCACATAACGTAATTTGCATGGCAACCAATCAACTATGAAGAGATAAGTATGTCTAAATTTTTGATAATCGTGCAATTATAATTGTTAACTCAAATATAATTATGACGTCAGTTCATAAGTGCCGCTTTAAACTTCGTACAACATTTTTCAGATTTTTGGAAACTATTTTGGAATGTAAATGCTACTTAACGGATTAATTATTAAAATATTAAAGGGTTTATACCCGTTATTTATAAAGCGACCCGTCCCTGATGTCCTAATGCGGATGAAAGTATATACATAATTACCACTAGGTAGGAGGCATAGTTATGTTGCAGTCGCCATACTATCCGGTCTGTACGTCTTAAGAGGGAGGTTCCGAAATGCCGACGAGTTGCTTCGCACAGTTTTCGCACAGTTTTAAATGATAGTGCGGATGATTTTGGATGTACAGTATAATATTATTGTGATTCAAATAGATGATATATTTTATCGCAGTGTAAACAACCATAGAAATGGTTTTTTTTCTTATATATATATATATATAGGCCTATGTGAAAAAAGAACGCCAACATTTAATGTTCTCTTTAATATTATCTATCTCTGTAAACTGCATTTCAAACTGTGATTGGCTAATAATTGTAAACAATATGTGTATGAAACTTGGTAAAAAATTATACAGTATTTTTATGCATAATTATACGTAGAGTTCGTGGCGGCGGTAGTGGTGGTGATATGTGTGTTGGGGTGAAGGGTGGGGTGTGTCTGTATAATGTGCCAATATAGCCGAATACCTTGCACGAAAACCAGCTGATCAATCGATGCAATAGCCAATATTCATTTGGGTACCGGTTGATTGACAGAATAATGTTGTACAACAGCAAGTTCATACAAGCCAAGCTCTGCTACATATTTCGCGCTATCGAAAACAGGTACCGGTAAATAAATACTTGAGGCGCGGTTCGAACAGATGTGTAAGTCCTACAGGCAGCAAGGCCTCCATTTGTGTAACAGTATTTTATTTGCTTTTACTCGGCTACTTGGTAGACTTCGCCACCATCAATTTCATACGATATGTTGGTCAAAAGAAAGGAATAGATAGGCTACCAATTGCGGAGAATCGAATATTGTGAAGAGAGGACGAGAAGCTTAGGGCGAAAACTTTACAATGCTCTAGTACTGGAGCTTATAAGTGTCAACGTTAGTTTTCCGTGTGAGCTTGTCGGCCATTAGAAAAGGCCTTAATGGGTTGATTTTTAAAAATAGTAATTGAAAAACCTATCTCGAGCATTATGATCAGGACTCATGCGCATAACAGTTAACATTTACACTGGGCATCGGTATTGATGTTACATTACTAATTTCCTCTTAAGTCTGTATCGTGCCAGTTCGCAATTAACATTTTCATTAGGTGAAACCGTCTCTAAATATTAACTCTCAGTGTCATATCATGCGGCATTTACTGAGGTATTGGTCTTCCGATCAATCAACGCTTTGATAATTAAAGAGCGTGCTTGTTTCTTCTTCTTTTTTTCATTTTAGGCATAAAATATTATCACATTCTCTGAGAATTTTAATTAAGTTAAAGGCAAAGCTTAGTCGGCAATAGGAATAGGAATACTGGGATAGGCCTACTACGAACGCAAAAGGGGTGCTTGCATGCTACATTTTTTGCGCTATATAAGACTACATTATTATTATTATTTTAATCACCGTCACACTACTTTTAAGTCAGCTGTTTGAGCTGTCTTGAAATATTTGTTTTAATTAACTCAGTACGTACACCTGGGTAGGTGTTCGCACACATGGATGTTCAGTGTCAAAAACGAAAAGACCTTTGACAATGGATATTGATTGGAACTATATGTCCGATATTTAATTATCGTCCACCATTTATTACCTTTCTCATTTACATTAGGCCTACCTTTCTTATCTAAATTGACCATTAATATCTCTAAAGAAAATATCTCATTACAGGTGAATCCGAATTTTCGGATCGGAAAGCTTACGGAACCGATCAGAAAATCGAATCAGTGTGTAAGAATAGGGAGGCTGCCGTTCAGTATTTCGGAAACGCAGTCCGAATTTCGGTTCGGATCCGATGTGAATACCACTTAATACGAATCAGTCCGATCATATTTGTAGTTTGTCAGTTGTTCCCTGGCCACCAAAGGCAATTATCGCGATCGGCGCTAAATAATTAGGACACCACACGCAAACACATATACACACTACACGTAAACAAATACACTTAATTGATTTCTAAAGTCAAAATTGTTTTGGAAAAGACTATGAATGCTTAAGAACTGAAATCTGATATTATAGGAGTAGCGGTAGAATCGAAAGTAATTGAATAAACCGTTGAATGGAAAGGAAATGAAACATACAGGTAGGCGATTCAAAGTCGAGCGTGTTCTTTGAAATTGGCGGGG